>NC_056735.1:720563635-720678635 GCF_019279795.1 Protopterus annectens | reverse complement strand
AGTTGATATGCCTGACCTGTACATAAAATTAAAAGGACTAAACATTTTTACTGCTTGTATCTTATTATCCACCTCCATAAACAAGAGCTTCTAGTTTCTCAGTTTCTGTATTATTTTTGTTTAGTCTCTTCCCATATATCCTTAGCTGCCATAACAAAAGCTTTTCTAATCCAAACTCCTAAATACTTTATCTTATGACCCCATAAATATGGGTATTGCTGAACAATGAATGTGGGTACATAATTTACGGTTATAGCCTTTGTTCTAATTTCATATTGTGAAAAGTACTGAAACTGTCTCAAAATGTTCCACAACACTTAGATGTCCTTTTCTGGGTTAATCAGGTACAAAATAACATCATCTGCAAATAAAGCCAACTTCACTTGATCATACCAATTATATCCTTGAACTTCTAAGTCCCTTATTTTCTTTGCCAATGGCTCTAAATATCCTCTATTCAAATACAACTTATCAAAGGGGCAATCCTTTACATATTGTCCTAATTAACCCTATTAATATATCAGACAATGCAAATGCTTCCATTGCCCTACTCATAAACTCCAAGTTTACTCTGTCAAATGTTTTTTTCTGCATCAAGACCCGCCAACAACAGTGGTGTTTTCTTACATTCTACTTCCCTCTGGATCCTCATTGTTCTGCTAATGTTGTCAAATGTTTGCTTCCCCTCCAAAAAACCACACTGATCCATATATATAAATTTTGGCAACACCTTTGATATTCTTTTAGCTATTCTTTACCATAAACACTTCATAATCATGGCTTAAAATTGAAGTGGGTCTGTATAAAGCTGGATCTAATGCATCTTTACCATCCTTAGGTAATACAGCCACCACAGCTTCTTTCAAAATGTTGGTACTTCCCCTTCCTTTTAAAATACTGTTAAAATCTTCCAGATCTTTATCACTTTATTCCCTCCTAATTTAAAAACTTTCTCAGGATTACCATCTGTTCCTGGGGACTTTCCTGAAGATTGATTACACATCATTGTTTTTATCACATCTTAATTGTTTGTTGAACCTCATCTATCTCTAACCTTGGTATAATTAATTTTCTGCAAATATTTCTTTTATGCCCTTTCTTGATTTCCACATTTTTCCACTTTGCACAAATTTTCCGAAAAGTTCCAAAATACCTCAAAGTTCTACAGGATCTCAGGTTATTTTTCTTGTTATATGCTCCCCAAGTTTGGCAACAGCCCTTTCTGCTGCCTAAATCATTGTGCTAAAAGTTTTTGTGCTCTGGAGTTATCATCAGAAAATAGTTGCTCAGGCAGTTTATCCAGATATTACCTTATTTCTCTTTAACACTCTGCATTTGTACCTCTTCTTGTTCTATGAAATCCCCTTTATTCTGCAATAGTTTCATCTTTGTCAGCCCCTCTAAGTAATTCCTATTACTTTTTAACCATATCTCTTTTTTTATTTCTATCCTGTTTTTAAACTCCATTTTCATTTTATCTCACTCACTATCTATAACTTCTGAAAACACATCTATCTTCTGTAATAACTCTTGAATAATTTCCACTATTCACTCCATAAACTCCTCAAATAGGTAGCTGGGAAAGCACCAGTGTCTATACCTCTCAAACTCTTAATGCAAGAAATCTGGATAAAGCCTGACAAAATGGGGGGACAAAGGCCCAAAATAGGGACAGCTTTTAAATACTGCTCTTATAAACTTAGAAAGCTGCTGAAGTAACAGGGTTTGTGTTAACATTCATTTTCTGAAGGACTAAGTCTGAAACTCAAATATGCATTATTATTTGGTGACTTCAATCCTCAGATCATTAAAGTGATTTGCCAGAAAACCACAAGCTTTATGAGGAACAGACCAAAAAATTATGAGGCAAAAATCTGGACAGTTAAGAGGCACGCCAGTGTCTCATTATTACTTCATTAACCTGAATTTTTACCTTAGTTTTTATTGCTGCATGATCTGAAATAGTTACTGGATGTGTGTAAGCATTTTCAGACATGCAAATGTTCTTGCAAAATGTAGTCTAGCCCAGTTATTGTACTTTGGGGAATAATATGCAAATGCTGTCAGAGTTCCTACTATTGAATTCACATCTTCCATGCTGAATATTTTCATAAATTCCTTCAAAAAATCTACCTTCTTTTATTTTGTTTTCCCTCTATATTCCACTGACACATTCTTACTGTTGCAAAACAGGTTCTAGTCACCAACTATAAATAATATTCCCTGCTGAAAGCTGATTACAAGCTCCATAATAGTATTTTTGGTGGTAAACAAATGCATGGCAGTATAATCCTCCTCTCTTGCCATTAAGCCCCCTTACTAACACAAATCTGTCAACACAGTCTTTTTTTCTCTCTTCTATCACTACTGGAGCCTAACACTTAGAATAATTACTATCCTTTTCCTTTGTCCCTGACATTCTGCTGAATATCCACCCTGAAGTAATTTTCTTGTCAAATTTACATGCTCATTTCTTTCCAGCTGCGACTCCTGTGTCACTGCTACTTGCACTCTGCATTTCTTAATATAATGCAGTACTCTTTCTTTTTTTGTCTATACCTTTAAGGCCATTTAAATTCCAAGATAATACGGATATTGTAGGCATTATGATATAAAGCTACTGTTCCTACCTATTATATATGATAGTTTTTTTGAATGTGTATTTCCAATTTTTGTGTTGAATGCACACACTGTTTGGCAGGCTGATCTTTTATACAGTTGTTTCTTCTCTTCTCAGTCTTACCTGTGGCAAATGGTTTAACTTCATGGCCACAACATCGGTATGCCAGGGTTCTGATGCAGCATACTCAAAACTGTACTACTGGCTTGTGCTGTGATGCTTGCATTAAGTACTGTTCTCTAGAAATAGTAAGGTAGGGGTTCAACCCTCACTGCAGTCAACTGGTTTTGTGTGTGTATTCAACAATCAGTATGGTGACAATTTTGGGGGTTGGAATAATGGTTACCTCATAGACACAAGTTACAGGGTTTACTTCTTACCTTTGAGGGAAATTGGCTATACTTAAACTGGCCCACAATGACAATTAGTGAAGTACTTGCCTATGAACCTATGAATCTCTATTTGAACCTATGTAACATTTTCAAGACTTTTTGTTATAATGAAAACCCTCAAACAAAAAGCTCAATGCTTTTTCAAAACACCACCATCCCTTGTTAACTTAGAAAAAAACACAAAACTTTGTACATTTACAAAAAATGAAGTTAAACCCTCTAGACAGGAATAACTGCCCCAAATCAACAGTTGCATCCACAGGTATAACCTAACCAATAATTAGGGTTACCCATGCTAAAGCGCATGTTACAGCCTGTGCTCCCACTTACACTGATTGCTGCCTGTTCCTTTCTTATCTCTGTTTCCTCCCAGATGTGAAAAACAGCTTGTATGCTTTCATAAAACATTAAATTTTAGCCCTAAGAAAAAGTGCACTAGCTAACTTTAAGTAAAACTAAATTGTACACTGTTCTGTTACATGCATTAGGGGACATCCCTCAGCAAAGAATGCTCAGAACTATCAAGATTAAATGCTTGTACCTGCAGACAGCTAATTTCCATGGAAAATTACTTAGCAATGAAAATGTGTAAATTGCACTCTGAACAGAAAACACAGCTGCCTTCAGCTATACACTTCTTGACTCCTACTGAACATATGCTAACAGAAAAAAACAAGGTTTTTTTGTAGTTGTAAGAAACTTAGCATGTTATGGCTTTCATAATTTTGTCTTATTTTTAAAGCCTACTTGCTTACAAAAACAATTTACAGCTTAAGCCAAAGGCAGTAATATAGACATCCATCCTTGTAAAATATGAGCACATATCTTAATTCTACATATAATATAAACAGTGCACTTTTACATCCCACCCCCAACCCTAGCAGCCCAAGATCAGCATATGCACATTAAATTTGCTTTTACCCAGCCTTTATCTTATTATACTGTAAAGGCTATAATTAATAAAAATAAAGTTCTTACTTTTAATATATTTAACACACATAGCAGTTACTGAAAAGACTCCCCACATTTAAAATATTTCTGGCTACACACTACTGCTTTACTATATATAACATGCAGTTTTTATAATAAACTTGTTTATACAAATAATAACAAAAATTGTTTTACTTTGTTACTGCCCCCTTTTACTGTCCTTCTAAATATTAATTACATAAAGTGGTGTACATGTTTTATAGTCCACCCACGTTTAACAGTCAATATAAGTCCAGTCTTTTATAACCCTTTTGCTTGCAAAGCCATATTTAGCTTTGCCACTGCACTCTCCCTCCTTAAACATCCCCTACCTTTTATACCTTAATCTACTTTCTGCCCTTAGCTCACTCTTCTCACTAGCTCTCTCTAATCTTCCTTGACTACTCTTTCTACTGTCTACTAAAATATATTAAGCAAACTGCCTCAGAGAAACATTCTATTGTAATTGTCTTGCCTTCATGCAACTACATCATGATAAAAATGGGTTTTTGTAACCACTTACCCCAAAAACTATACTCATTTTAATGACATATTTATTTTTATACATCTTGAAATAGTTATGCTATACTCCTGATTATTGACACTGTATAACATTGTATTGCTACTCAATGCCTTGTAATAATCCTGTAACATTGCTGTTTAATGCTAATTTGTAATGAAAATTGTATAATATGTTGGAGCTTTTCGCCTCGGGCCTCTGCTGAAAAAGGGCTCTTCAGCTCAGTCAGACAATACCGGTCAACAAATGCAGAATAAAATAAATAAATAAATAAAATTTCACAAATGTGACTGATGCTTTACAGACTCCCATTTATTCACAAATTTTAGTGTTGGCTGGCCTTCTTCCTGTTCATTTCCATCACCCAACACTAGACAATCATTCAAATCGAATGTACTCCTGATTCTGCACATTAGCTCCTGTCCCTTTTTCTCTCACACTTTCTCCTTTGAAACATAGGAAAAAATGTTTCACTAGCAAAGTCTCTGTATGAACCTTACTTACGAGAACAATGAGCAGCAGTCCCTTTCTGCTTGCTGGCTCACCGTTTGTTGTATAAACTTTTTCCCCCTTAGCTTGCGCTCTGCACCAATAATGACTTTGATACTCCAGGAAAAAAATACTATGAATCTTTATGAAGCTATTTTTTTACATCTGTTAACTTTGGATGTATTTATTTATTTATTTATTTTACATTTGTTTACCGGGATAGTCCGACTGGATATATGTCCATTTTCAGCGGAGGCCCGGGGAGAAAAGCTCCAACAGCCAAAAATTACACAATAATTACAAAGATTACACATCACGTTAGTTACATAGAAAATGTTAGACAAAGAGTTACATACAATGTTTTAGTGTTATTCCCAAAGGGACTCACAGTTTACATGCTCAGAACTCAGAGCAGAAATAATCAGACTGGTACAGTAAATAGTTAAGGTATTATGCAGATATGAGTATGAGGATGTAATGCATCTCAAGACAATTATGTTGTCTCGTTTTAAAAAAAATCTTTATTGAAATTATCACTTATGATATAGGCAACTGTACATTTACATAAATGAAAACAAACCAGACCATACTGACATAATCCCAGCTGCAAGCATTTTACATCACAAATAGTACTGACATAATCCTAGTTGCAAACATTATACATCACTTATAATCTACACAATCACTGTCAGTCAAACATAACATAGCTAATTAAAATCCTGCCTTCTTTTAAACCTCATTCCTTCTTTGTATGTACTCTTCCCACATTTCACATTTTCTCCTATGTAATTTGATCCTACCCTTTTTAAAGATCCCAATTCCAGTTGTTTTATCTCTATTACTATATTCACTGCTTCTTGTACAGTTGGCTTAGACTTAGATTTCCATTTTCTAGTAATTGCTTTTTTGGAAGCCACGATAATTAGCCTAAGCAAGGCCTTACTATGTCTAGGCAATTCTGATTCTGTACCACAGCTCAGAAAAATCATTTCCCTAGTTACACCAATTTGCTCTCTTAGTATTTCTCATGTTTTGAGAATGCTTTGCATTTTTAAGACACAGCAGAAGTCATACGCCTACATACTTGGAGGGGGGGGGGGTACCTTACCAGCATGGATTATTCTAATGGCTTGTACATGCCTACATATACAGTGTTTTATCTTTTTCTGAGCAGCATATTTTAATTCAATTCAAATGTTTTAATGTATTTATTACCTAGATAGGTGAACTAATATCTGAGCCTTTTTCTGCAATGACACAAGCCAAAAGTGCTAGAATAAAAGTATGTCATATAGAAGGATGGAATAAACAATTTATCAGCATGTTTTGGGAGATGGGAATAAACCTGACTACTTGAAGAAATCTCACACAGATACAGACAGAATATACATACATGCATCGCACAAAAGACAGTGACCAGATGTGATGACCACAGACTCTGGTGTCATGAGGCACAGTTTTTAATAACTGAGTTACTATGCTTAGAGTGCACTTTTACATGCAAATGTAATGTAACAGCTACATCCAAAACTCTGAAGTTGTAATTCATAATTCTTGCTAATGTTTTCTTTAACCATATTTGTCTGAAATTTTCAAATGCTTGTAAGCATATATACAATATACAATACAGGAAGGAAAAAAAAAACATTGTGGCTTTTCTTTTTTGTTAACACAGTCAGTGGTGAGAGATATGGGCACACAGGTCGACCACAATGGTAAGATGGGCATTTTATATTGTTCATCTCATAAGTAAGACCGTTGCCTCCAGAAAAAAAAAAAAAAAAAAGAGGTTACAACTCCCCTATACTTTTCCCTCATCAAGCTAATAGCAGAGTACTATACTCCCTTTGGTATGTTCCTTTCCAAACGCCTCCAGCAACTGGAGAGGCCACAAAGGTTCCTTACAAATAAAATTCAGGGTCTTCAAGATCTGCCTTATGCAGACAGACCAAAATCATTGTCACTTTACTCTGTGCCTTGCATATAGAGCAATCTATCTCTGACCCAGTTTTATTGGAAATGCTGTACATTCACAAGTCATATGGCACACGGGTCACTTACTCAGAGGACCTAACCTGGTATGTGACATCAACAGAACTTGCTTGCTGGAGAGACAGATTTGTCTCACAGAGATTGCCCCACCTTTGAACCAAGACTCCTATTCATGTTAAAAAATTTGGACGATTGTATGGGTAACTGGAAACTTGTGTCCCACTTGTCAGGGGCCATAGGTGCAGATTTTAGTGTCTGCTTCAACCAGACACCCTTGGGAACACGGTTTGAACTTGGCTAGGCTTGTAAGGGCCCTGGGGCCATTAGCCTAGTAATCTCTTATGATCTTATGTGCACCAATGTCTAAGTGATAATTTAATAAAGGTATGTAAAAAGAAATACGAGATTTAGGACAGCTCTGTGGTGTAGATTGATGAATCCCTGACTAAACATCAGATAACCCAGACTAGAATACTGGCCCAAGATGTGAAAAAGATAGCCAGAGGCATGAGAGTGAGTGACTGAGGTCAGCTTGCACAGCCCCAGATGAATGGGTCACCAAGCCCTGCCACAGCATGTTAAGGCCTTATACTCCACTTCAGAAAACAGAGACTTGAGGTGCCACTCAAGTCAAAGAGTGTACACACAGCATTTCAAATCCTAATTCTCTTTAACACAGCTCTCTTGAAAAAGCACAATTTTCTATTTGTTAAAAAGTCAGACACACACATAAGACAAATGATAATGAAAAATAATCTAACAGCAGCAGTTATGAGTTGCTTTTACATAAGGTCTGCTCCTCCAACCCCAGAAGAATATCAACCTTCTAAGTGGGTACAACTTCATTGTGCAACTACGATCAGATGAAAGAAATTAAGCCCACAGTAATTTGTTTCAGATTATTTCACAAACAAAATCAGACTCTCATAATTTGTATCAATCCACAATACTGCATGGTCATTACATTATAATCAAAGACATCTGTACTTCTTCCATAAAGCATATATTACTTTATACATTTTATATACATGTAAATATATGAGTTGAGTATCTCCAAACATCTAACACTTACAACAGTGAATGAAGATTGTATCTAAAATAATCAAAATCAACTGAAGGTAAAACTTTTTTTTTTTGGATGGAAGCAAGTCCTCCTGCACCTCCTATTATTAATTGAAAAAAATGCCAAGATCACACAACAGTAGGGTAAGGGCAAATTCTCTGGACCCTGCTGCACTGTAATCACTTTCAAAAGGCTGCCAGCAAAAACTCTATAGAAAACAGCATTCACTCATATGAGGGTTTGTTCTTATTTACAGCTTCAAAAAGCATTCCCTTATATGAAAATTTGCTGTTTTGAGCTGCAACCATATGTGACATAGCTATGTATACATCTTACATCTGTATCTATATACAGACAGATACATACCTATCTACAGACACACACGTGCACGCAGACGCACACACACACACACACGCACACACACACACACGCACGCACACACACACACACGCACACACACACACGCACACACACGCACGCACACACACACACACACGAGTTTGTTAAGTCAAAACAGAAAACACTGAAGGAAAAACAATAAAAAGCTTCAAACCAATACTGGTTTGAGAGAAAAAAAAGATATATATATATATATATATATATATATATATATATACACATACATACATACACACACACACCAACTCGGAGACTATGACAGTGGGGCAAAGGAGAAATTCTCTTTCGCCACTGAATGTCAATGTGGGTTGATGAATGCAGCTCCACAAAAAAGCATTCGAAGACATGAAAAGTACAGTTGTGTACACTTACCATAAATATAGATGTTCGAGTGCATTCACTGTTGCAGTGATTACATTTGGGTAATCTGCTGGCAGGTTGCCCTCAGTTGGCCTGAATTCCAAAGTCTTGGGTCCTGCGTCGGTTGCGGTCTTCTCTTCCATGACGTCAGGTCACCAGGGGTATAAAACATGCAGCCGACGCCATTTTCTTTAGTTTTTCTTGCCCCCGATGTCAGGTGCCCCCAAAAAAGTAGCAATATTTTATATATATATATATATATATATATATATATATATATATATATATATATATACATGCATCAGTATAAACTTTACCTTCATCTACATGCAAATACACCACATAGGTTGTAGAAGATAGAGAAGGAAAGATAAACTGTAGAATGACAGGGGGGTGGCGGGAGGGTAACCTGGACTGCAACAGTGAATACACTCGAACATCTACATTTATGGTAATTGTACACAACTGTACTATGTTCTTCGTGTTTCACTGTTGCAGTCATTACATTTGGGTAGAATCCCAAAGCTATGGTTGGGAGGCTGGAGCTAAACAGCATTAGGTGAGGCTATAAGGCCTTGCAGCACTGCAGTGGCAAAGCCTGCCCTGGACTTAGAGTAGAGAGGCAAATGGTAATGCTTTGTAAAAGTGTGAACAGAACTCCAAGTAGCAGCCTCTAGAATGTCCTTGGTTGGTACTCCTCTGAGAAAGGCTGCTGAAGTAGCTGCAGCTCTGGTGGAGTGAGACCTAATGCCCTTGCGCACAGGTTTCGCATGGTGTAAGTAGCAGAAACGGATGCAATGGCTTATCCACTTTGAAATTGCTGCTTTGAAATAGCCTTTCCTTCTGATCCTGCAGCATATGACACTAGTAATTGCTCAGTTTTTCTTAGAGCTTTAGTCCTGCTCAAGTAGAATCTTAGCTGTCTGTGTACGTCCAAGGAATGCAGAATTCTCTCCCCTTTGTTCTGCGGATTTGGATAAAAAGTTGGCAGATTAATTGTTTGGTTAAGAGCTGCACTGGAAACGACCTTAGGCATAAAAGTAGGATTTGTCCTCAGAGACACCCTGTCTGGGTAAAATATGATAAAAAAGGCTCTACAGCCATGAGGGCCTGTAGCTCTGAAACTCTTCTTGCTGAAGTAATTGCTAGTAGCAGAGCTGTCTTCCATGAAAAGAACTTTATATCAGCGGTAGCAGCTAGCTCAAATGGAGGTAGGGTGAGCTTTTCCAACACATAATTGAGGTCTCATGCAGGCAATGGTGATCTTCTAGGAGGCCTTAAATTTTTGGCTCCTCTAAGATACTACTTTAGTAAAGGATGAGAAAAGATTGGTGGCTCTGTACTGTAATGAGCTGAAATGGCAGAGGCATGGATTTTGATTGATGAGAAAGACAGGCCTTTGTCAAGCATTTCAGTTAAGTATTGTAATATCTGAGGAATATGTGGTTCTGCTGTATCAGTTCCTTGTGCTTGATTCCAAGCACAGAATCTCTTCCATTTGTCAGCATAAGATTTTCTAGTACTAGGCCTTCTGGCTTCCAAAATGACATCCATCACAGCTTTGCTGAGAGGTGTTGTTTGAACCTGGCAGCATGGCTAATCCTGTAATCATACAGAGTCTGTAATTGATTGTGCAGGATCTGATTGTTTTGCTGGGACAGTAGTTGTGGATTTTGAGGCAAGGTCCAAGCTGGGTACTGAGACAAGTTCCTTAGGATTGGGTACCAAAATTGGCGGGGCCAGTCTGGGGCAATTAATATCATCCTTGGCTTCTCTTGTCTGACTTTTAGGAGGACCTTGGGTAGAAGAGGCAGAGGAGAAAGGCGTAAACTGATAGGTTTTTCCAACTGAAGGATAGGGCGTCCACTTTCCATGCTTGCCTGTGATAAGTCCTTGTGCAGAATCTTTTCAGCTGATAATTTTGAGGAGAGGCAAATAGATCTATGTCTGGGCTCCCCCATTTCTCTGTTATCATGCTGAAGACTTGTGGATTTAGTTTCCACTCGTGGGGATCCATAAGGTTTCTGCTTAAATCGTCTGCCAGAGTGTTTTGTTTTCCTGGCAGGAATTGAGCTTGAAGATTATTTGGTAGGTCAAAGCTGTGTTCCACAGTGCCATGGTTAATCTGCAAAGGGGGTAGAAGTGTGTGCCCCCTTGCTTGTTTATATACCACATGACTGTGGTGTTGTCCGTCTTTATCAGTAGTTGTCCTGGATGAAGTAAGTCCTTGAAGGCAGTTAGGGCACTCTGAACAGCTAGCATCTCTTTCTAGTTGATATGCAGATGCATCTGATTTGGTGCCCATATGCCCTGAATGCATCTTCCTGCCATGTGGGCCCCCCAGGCATAATCTGATGCATCTGTAGTTAAGGTTTGGCTGGCAGGGGGTAGAGTGAAGGGCCGTCCCATATTTTGGTGACAGGCCTTTGCCCACCATAGAAACTCCTGTTGCAGGCAGGGAATGAGAGGAATCATCGTTTCCAGACTCTGTGAATGTTGACTCCATAAACATTTTAGGTACCATTGCATATGGAATTAGTAGGATGCAGGATGCCATGAAGCCCAGAGCCTGCAGAATTTGTCTTGCAGAAGACTGGGTTTTTGTTGCCATCACTTTGAAGTAAGCAGTCAGTTGCCTTTGTGGCATGAGGTAAGCCATCTGGGCAGTTGTATTCAAGCTTGCACCCAGGAATGTTATCTTTTGAGAGGGTACCAGTTGTGATTTCTTTTCATTTATTGTGTACCCTAGGCATGTTAGAAGCCTTTTCACAAATGTCAGGTGTCGTAGAAGAGTGTCCTTGTTCTCTGCTTGAATGAGACAGTCGCCCAAGTAGGGATATATCTGAATACTTCTTTGTCTGCAAAAAGCAATTACTGGTGCCAAGCACTTTGCAAAGACCCTGGGCGCAGTAGATAAGCCAAAGGGCAGTGCAGATAATTGGTAATGCATTAAGCCAGCCTTGAATCTGAGGTATCTTCTGCATAACTGTCTTATTGGGACATGCAGGTATGCCTCTTTTAGGTCTAAAGTCACCAGCCAAGCATTCTTGCTCAGCATGGGCAGAAGCTGCTGCAAAGTGAGCATTTTGAATTTTGGAATGTCCAGGTAGGTGTTCAAAATCGATAAATCCAGTATTGGCCGCCAGGCCTTGTCCTTTCTGGGTACCAAGAACAGTAGAGTAAAAACCTTGTCCTTTTTCCTGTTCTGATACTGTCTGAATGGCCCCCATATCCATGAGGGATGTAACCTGTTTCTGTGCCTCTGCCCATTGATTTTTTGGCAGATCTGGCCAACCCTTTGTCATTGGAAGAGTGTGGAAATGGAATCTGTATCCCTGTGATATGATGTTTAGTACCCACTTGTCCTGGGTTATTAACTGCCAATTTTGAGCAAAAAGTGCTAATTTTCTCCCTATGGTTGCTGCCAAAAGATAAGTGCTTGGTGTAGGCAGAGGGAAGTCATTGGGATTGCTTTCTGTAGGTTTGCGCTTTATCTCCTCCAGATTTGGAGGTGGATGTGCCCCATTGCTTTGACCGGTATGAGTCTTCAGCCTGGTGCCTGGAACCCTTAGGACGTCGGGATTTGCCCCTTTGAGCTCTGTCTGACACAGGAAAGGACCAATTTTTTGTAGGCCAGTGTCTACCGAATCTTGGTGGCTGCACTTGTAAGAAATCTTTAACAGTTTGCATAGACTTAGCTTTGTCTTCCATTTTCTTTAAAACCTCTTCTGTCTTAATACCAAACAGAGAATCATGCTGTAAAGGTGCATCTAGCAATTTAGCTTTAACATGATCAGGCAAATTTTGTTCCTTTAACCAGGCATGCCTCCTAATCACAGATCCAGTAACTGCGGCTCTGCAGGAGGCCTCTAAAGAATCAAAACCACATTGCAAAGTATGCTTTCCAACTTGTTCAGCTGCATGCAATAATTCCTGCAATTCTTTACTTTCTGCACATTCTGAAATCAACATCATTTTCTGTTTCAGCAATCCCACAACATGTTGCTGATACTTAAGCATATGAAATTGACAATTTAAGGCCCTGATTGCCAAGGTTGTAGATGTATAAACCTTTTTTCCCCATCTGTCCAGTGCCCTACAATCTCTGTCAAAGGGGGTAGGGTTTTTGCTGTTGAGGCCTTAACTCCCTTTGGACCCTGTGAAATAGTTTCAGGATCAGCAGCAGGGTTTCTAAATAAAAAATGTATGTGAGTCGGGGACTCTGTAATATCTGTCAGGCTTACTGGGAGCCGGATGTAAGGAGTAAGGGGTCAAGCTTGACTCCGAAAACACATCATACACAATGTCTAAAACAGGGGGAATGGCTAAAGGCTTGTGCTGAGGGAGAAGAAGGAAATCCCAGAGCCTCTTTTTTGATTCTGAGAAGTCTTGACTCTCCCAGTGAAAATGCTCCCTCAAGGTATGCAAGGTTTCTCCATATGAATAATCCTCAGGAGGAGATGCAGATGGAATAGACTCCTCAGCATCAGAATCCTCATAGGGAAGTATAGATAATTCCTGATCAGAAGAAATAGAAACCTGATCTGAAGATTCATAATCAGTGTCTTGCCTAGGCCTCTTATCTGGAGGGGGATGGGTACCCCTGATCAAGGTAATAAGGTCTTCAGCCATTTTGATCATCTGTTTTTTAGGCATAGAGGCCTGAGCACGTGGCTCATGCATCGTTTTTTAGGTTTAGAAGTTGCTTTTGTCTTTGGTTTTGCAGCTGTCGTCGGTTTGATGTACAAATGTTGGGGTCTGAATACACCCTCAGAAGCCGGTGCCTGCTCAGCGGCTCCAGACCCATCCGAGGGAGATACATCCGTTGGTCCAATACCTTGAGTATCTTGCGGCATGCCGGACTCCACATGGGTGTCGGTAGAGGCCTGCAACTCGAAGGTAGCGGGTATCAGGGACTGCGAAGGCGCCTCACTCAGTACCGGCGAACCGGCGACTGGCTTAGGAGAAACTTCGTCATCTGTTTTGGATCTCGACTGCCTTTCTCTGTCCTTTTCTTTGCGTTTTTTATGTACTCCGGTAGTCGGACTGCTATCCGATGACATTTCTGGGTAGTTAAATCTGTTTCCAAAATACTTTGATGCAAAAATATAGCGACGCTCAATAGTGCATTGGTTAAATCTAGCACAAAACCGACAGCCAGGCACGTTGTGATCAGGGCCTAGGCAAGGAATACAGTATAAATGGAAATCCTTATGAGGTATTTGCTTCCCACAAGTAATACAATTATTAATTTTTTCTGACATCGGTAAAAAGCAAGAAAAAAGTTTCCCCAACGGGGTACTTAGCTTTAGTGAAGACTTCTGTTCTGAAACTCAAACTCGAATATTTCAGTAGTCGGCCGACTGGCACTTGCGAAATGCTTCTGCTTCGGGCAATGCATGGCAAGAAAGACTAAAGAAAATGGCGTTGGCTGCATGTTTTATACCCCTGACGACCTGATGTCATGGAAGAGAAGACCGTAACCAACGCAGGACCCAATTCAGTCCGACTGAGGGCAACCTGCCAGCAGATTACCCAAATGCAATGACTGCAACAGTGAAACACGAAGAACATCATGCCCAATATATATAGATGTGTACGGGTGTACTTCAAAACATCAAAATACGCAAACGTTGAATAGCTAACGATCAATCTAGAAAGATCAAAAGCTATAGCAATGACCCCCCCACACCCCTTGCTAATAAAAAAATACCAACACCAAGACTGCTGTACAGTGGGGAAAGGGCTAATTCCCCAATCCTCATTGTGCACAACCATGCATGAACATAACACCAGCAGAAGTGATCAAATGACTTTCGAACACTTCTGCCAGTGTTAAACGCGTTCAATTATTTGGACTATTCTGATATAGATACTGAAACTTACATCAAGATGACCATGCAAAAAAGGCACAACAATGAAATCTGAAAACAACAAAACCCAAAATATTGCATGTAGTGCAGCTGTTTAACTGCTGTGGTAAATGTATAAAATTTAAGATTCTAGTGCCTCGTGCTACGTACCAACAGGATATAATAGCGGATGTTACGTACCACGCACCTGGTACCATTGGTGCTGTCTATCAAAAGCAAAAGTCTCAGAAAGGCAAACAAGTGTTTATACTAGAGGACTACATCTATCATGCCGAAAAGGAGTTACAAGGCTCGGAAGTACTAGGCATGTAAGTTTAAATTAAAGTAAGTGTAAAGGTAGGACAGTAACATCATGCGTATCAACTGGAGAGGAACTCAAAATCTGCATCTCACCATCACACTGGTGATCCCTTTGAAGTATGCAACATGTAAGGATTTAAAGGCAAGAGCATCATTGTCAAGGGATACTCCTTGTTTACTGGTTGATGATATAACGGCAAGTCGGCAACAACATCTCTTGATTGTGCTGCAATGCTTCCTAGTACCAAGGCATTAATGCAGTGGGTAAACAGAGTTCACAGAAGTGTTTGCATAATACTGTTGAACAAAATGTAGACCTGCAAGATATGTACAGACATATAATTATCCTCTAAAGGCAGTGAGCTTTATGGAAAGGAGACTGTCTGATACACAGAGTAAAAAATATGTCTTAGTGTTAAGCAAACTGGATAACTTGTTTGAGCTTACCCGGGCTACATTTTGGCTAATGGAAGGTACCTGTTTCTGACAAAAGGTACCATTTGTAGACAGTTATGCAACACCCATGGTTTACTGAAATGGAGGATATAGTAAATCAGTTCCTCTTTTGTGTTGTATCACGGGGAAAATATCACTGAAGTCTTAGAATTTTATGTAGCACTATGTATTTGACCTACTCAGTAGCAATGGTTATGAATGTAATGTAAAGTACGTGTTATGTGATTCTGAAATTGCAGCTATGAAAAGTGTAAAGTTAAATGTTAACAGTGCATTGTCCAAGGGCTGTTTCTTTCACTTAGGACAAAACGAATAGAGAAAAGTTCAGGCTCTATGACTAGCTAGTTTATACAGCTCACGTACAAGTTTTCAACTAGCTGTGAAAAAATGGCAGCATTAGCTTTTTAAACTGAAGATGAAGTTATCCCTGCAGTTTATAAATTATGTGAGTTTTCTTACTGAAGGAAATTAATTTTTGAGATATTTTACCGAATGGTACATCCTTTGTAAATCTTGGAAGTATAATACACAAAGTACAGCATTTGCAAGATGTTCACCTCTATTTCTAGTTTCCTTTTGCAATGTTGATGCACTAAATAATTATTTCTGCCACAAACTCAAAATTCTGTAGAAGCTTTGCACAGGTGCTCAAGGTGTTGCATTGGTAAAGTGCTGCTGATTTACCATTACTAATGTCTGTCTTAGAGAACAGAAATGAGTGGATGAACTGAGAGTACGGATGTCTGCTGGATATCCTCCTTCTCCAAAAAAGAGAAGTTATACAGAGGCATAATCAGCTCTAATTTGTTTGCAGCATATGTGCAACTATGATACCATGGATTTTCTTAAAACAATAGCTATGTTGCTTGAGATGTAAACTGCAAACTGTGCAGCTTGTGAATGAAAACTTTCTTCTAATGTTACACTGCACTTCAGAATGCAGTGTGCTTACGTGGGGGGGTTACTGTATACACTGCATACATAGAAAACACAATTATGGTATAGAATATATTTTGGACATATCTTTAGAGTTGCATTTGTCTTTACATTTCTAACAGAATACAGGGTGTCGGGAGAGTTTCTTATCTTTCACCATCCATTTTTTTTATATTTCTGGTTTTGTTGTTGTGCCTTTTAGACATCGTCATGTCAATGGTGTAAGTTTCGATACTGTGTTACTTCTAGCTTCTAAAGTAAACCCATACACACACAAAAACTCATATATACACATACATGCATGCGGGCACACACACACAAAGTTCTATCACCAAAACCATCTTCTGATGTGTTACCGTTTAGATAGCATAGCTTTATAAGGTGACCATACACACATCTAGAGCTCTAGTTTTACTTGCTTTAAGAAACTCTGCACCATTTGTTCTGCAGATTTATCTGTTCTCCAGCCACCCTTTAAATACCATTGGCTGCTTTGCACTCACTTCCTTTGCCTGACTGCCACTTTTTCCCTCCTAGTGAAAAGGTACATGTACCATTTTTGAGGATGGTGTGTGGTGACAACAATGCCCACGAAAATGTATCTAGAGTATTGTCAGGTTTGTATTGGTAGTATTATTATTATTATTTTATTCAGTCTGTAAAGTAAATCAGCCCATCTGAACACAGCAACCTCTCTTCTCATTACTCTCTACGCAACTGCTGAGAAGCCAACAAGTAAGAACAAAATGCACATAAGAAACCAATGCAAATGCCATTGCTCACCTCATATAATAAAACACAGAATAGCAATTTATGATCTACAAATAAGTAGGTGGAAAGGGAAATGGGAGACAGCATGCTAGTATATTTTATGTTCCTGAGCAGTTATTTCATCACTTCTGGGTTCAGTTATGTTTTTTTTAATTAGTTTAGCATAATTGTTTTATCTCTATATTAATTGTGCTAATAAGTCGACTTCTGTTTCAAAAATGGGAGCAAATTTTGAAATAAAATTGCATTTCTTATGGTTTTAAAACAAAAAAAAATAGAAGATCCTGTGAAATACAGAAATAATTTGGCATTTGATCTAAATATAATAAAGAGGTTGAGGCTACGAAATGAACTACCATGATAAAAAAAACATTTAAGGTTAAATAATTTATCTAGATGTGGGAATATCACTTGCTTCCATTAATTAAAAGGACTTTTTTTATTACTTTCTTGTATACTTTCTCATATATGTCTGTTGTAAATTATACTATTGGTCTGTACGGGAAGTCTAGATAATATAATTTCTGGCAACCTTACCATTAGTTACAGCTTCCTTTGGTTATTTTGCCTCTGGGTGTTTAGGGCATCCAGTCAGATGAAGAAATAAGCTGCCAAAGATATTTTACCCTTCCACAGCTCAAGGCAGTGGTTTAACCAAGGTAATTTGCATAATCAGGACCTAAAATTCTACTATGAACAACTGGTTGTGGTGCTTTATTTTCAGCTAACAATTTGTGCCTGGACTTCAAGATGGCTATACAGTGAATAACAGTTTAATTCCAGCTTTCCCAGTGTGAAAAATAACTCACCAGAGAAGGTCAGTGGACTTTTGTGCTTCTGGGTAAATTTCTGTAACTGGCTAGTAAGTGCATTACCTGGATGCCAGGAAAAAAAGAATTACAGAGGACCTCAAGGAAAATCAGCTAGAAAAGGTGAGGAAAAACACTGACTGGGAAAAATACAGCAGCTATGCGTCAAAAATAGTGCAAGCTCCAGACATGATTTCCAGTAACCTAGAGGAAAGCATAATGCAACAGCACACAGACCTGGTTAAAATAAACAAAACACTGATGGAGTTTGTCAACTCAAACAAGAAAAGGCTGAAAAAATGGAAGAAGCTTTAAACAGATATTTAGATGAGGTTATAAAACTGCAAAAATCAGAGGGTAAAATGAAGAAAAGGCTGGCTGAAAATGAGACGGCGCAAAAAGAGATGTTTCAAAAAATAATACAATTAAGAGGACAGACCATGTAAGAAAACCTGAGATTTTCAGCTATACCAGAGAACCTGGAAGGAATTTTATGAAAGCACAAGTAAGCAACTGGACTGGTACTCCACAGCAATAGCTCTTAATTGAAAGGGCACATTGTGTGTATATTCCAAACCTGGCTATGACAAAGCAACCTAGACTTTTAATAGTAAAGATGCAATACTACCAGCAGAAAGGGTTGATTCTAGCAAAACTGTGGCAGAAGGACAAAGTGCTAAAAGTGGGAGACAGTAGAGTGTTTGTGAAGAATGACTACTCATTGTACACCAGGCAGAAGAGGAGTAAATTTACTCCACTATTCAGGGAATGTTGAAAATCAGGTGTGAGATTCAAACTGCTAAACCCAGCTAACTTCACTAGCTTTCCCTGGAGGGACAAAATCATTTTTTGATGAAGTACATGCTAAGGAAGAAATACAAGTTTGTCCCACAAAATGTGGGTTTGAAACAGAAGGAGATTCTCCTTCTTGCTCGTCTGGTAATAAAGACTGCGCCAGTGAAGCCTTTTCCAATGCTTCAATGGAAAATGTTGGAGAGAAGGAAGGCAGCATGAGAATTGACTAGAAGAATCGAGAGTACGATGGAAATGAAGCAGAGACATGATTTGGGAGATGGAGTTAATAAACCAGTAATTTAGAAATTGACAAATGTGGGATTACAAAGCAATAATTACATTTATGAAATATGACAGAATAAAAAAATCTGAAATTTAACTTTTTTGGAATTTGTTCGACTTGTGGGGACAAGTATATGCCCTACTTAATGTCATTCATGTTCACAAAAATGCTTAGGAGGCAGGAGGAAAGGAGGGAGAAAGTTAAAAGTAAAACTTTTTTTTTCTTGATAGTACTATTTTTATAGTGTATGATTTTCTTTGTATGCTATAAAGTAAATTTCTTTCAGCTGTTTAAGTATAATAAGGATACTATTAGAAACAGATGCTCCTGTTTTTTCTCCATTCTTCTTATTCAGTCATAAGAAATGTAAGTACTGCAATGTAAACAAAAAAGTCTGGTTAAAAGAGCATGGCAAAAGAATATTAATGTGATTTTTTTCTCATTTTTGCATGTGAGAATGACTGTATTAAGGTCCTTAACTTGAACTGTAACACGTTTTAAAAGAAAGCAAGTACATGAAAAAGAATATTGGTTATTATGAGACTTTTTTCTAGCAAATAAATGTATGTGTTGTAGCAGTTCTGTTTCTGGTCTTCGTGCCTCCATGGAGGCAATCTGATAAAAGAGAAATTGGCTAGAAAAAAAAAGACAAATTGACTATGAGATAATGTTCTCTGAAAGCATTCTTGTGTTTTCCCAGATATCAGAACTATAAAGGTAAGACAAAACCAGAGAGCACAGTAGAAGCACAGGCTGAACCATGCATATTAGCATGGATAACCTTTCTTTTTGGTTAACTCAAGTCTGTAAGTGTGGCTGTTAGTTTGGGACATTTGTTCCTACTAGGAGAGTAAAGCTCTGGCATGTATTTATATTCTACCTAAACTAATATAATGGAACTTAAGTAAATTCTGGAAGAAATAATCAGCTTTTAGCAAGGAATATTACTTGTAGGTGGGGGCTGGAATGCAATTTGCAGCAGTGAAGATATACCTGGGGGCCCAGAAGAGAAAGTACAACAAAGAAAGGTAGATTTTTTTTAAGACATTTATGAAAATAATTGCTATGTAAGATGTGAATTCAGTAATAGGAGTTAGAGTGAATTTAATGATATTATTCCTCAAGATATAAAAACTGGTCTAGGCTAGACAGAATTTACATTTCACAGGAACATATGCATTTAATTGAAGGTCTTTATACTCTATTTCAGATCATGTACCAGTAATAACTAAAATAAAAACACAAGGTAATGAAATAAAAATGAGACACTGGTGCTTTCCCACCTATCTGCTGAAAACAGAGGAATTTAAGGAATGGGTAGTGGAAATTATTCATGAGCTTCTAGAGAAGATCTGAAAATATAGCTAGAGAGTGGGATAAATTTTAAGGGGAGTTTAAAAACAGGGTGGAAATAAAAGAAAGAGATATGGTTAAGAAGTAATAAGAATTATTTAGAGTGACTGACAAATAATGAAGTACTGCAGAATATGGGGAATCTCACAGAACAAGAAGAGGAGCAACTGCCGAATGCTAAACAGAAAATAAGGGATTACCTTGAGAATATGCATGGGTTTAGAAAGACTGATGTTAAGCAACTGTGGTTTTGATAACACTACAGCACAAAAAAACTTTTAGCATAGCAACAGACAGTAGAAAAAGCTGTCACCAAGCTTAGAGAACCTATAACAGGGACGGTAACAAGATCCTGTATAGGTAATGTATAACTATTTCGGAAATTCTATGAAAGTCTGTATAAAACAGAGAAATATGGAAATCAAGAAGAAAATACACGAATGGAAACGTTTATGGAAGAATTAAACATGCCAAGGATAGAGGCAGCTGAGGTTCAATTACTAACGGTTAGGATAGGGGTAGACGAGATAAAATGGTTATGTATAACCAAACAGATGGTATTCCTTGTGGAAGTTTGGAAACTAGGGGGAGAAAACTGATAAAGATCTGGAAGGTTTTGTTTAACAGTATTTTAAGAGTAGGAGAAGTACCAACATCCTGGAAGGAAGTGGTGGTAGCTGCAATAGTTAAAGAGGGGAAATATCCATCAGATCAAGCTTCTTACAGGCACATTCCGATACTAAAGCATGATTATAAAGTGTTTATGTCTATAATAGGTAAAAGAATGGCAAAAGTGATACCAAAATTGACAGATGTGGATCACTGTGGTTTTGTGGAGGGGAGGCAAATATTTGACAACATTAACAGAACACTGATGATCCAAAGGGATACAGAATGTAAGAAAATACCACTGTTGTTGGTGGGTCTTGATGCAGAGAAACCATATGACAGAGTAAGCTGGGACTTTATGAACAGGGCAATGGAAGTATTTGCATTCCATGATACAAATTATAAGGTTTATAAGGAGGATATATGAGGGATCTGAGGCAACAATGTAAGTGTGTGGGGTCTTCTCTGATAATTTCTGCTCGAGCAGAGGAAGCAAGCAGGGGTATCCTCTTTTCCCCCATTGTTACTTGCATTACATTTAGAACAACTGGCAAAGAAAATAAGGGACTCAGAAATTCAAGGATGTAATTGGCATGGTAGTCAAGAAAACTTGGCTCTATCTGCAGATATTATTGACAAAACCAGAAAAGGACATTATAGTGTTGTGGAACATTTTGAGACTATTTCAAATCTTTTCAGGATACAAAATTAATGAAGCTAAAACAAAGGTAATAATGGTAAATTATGTATCCACAAATAAATTGGTTCAGTAATATCCATATTTATGGGGACATGATAAAATGAATTATTTAAGATTATGGATAAAAAATGTATTTATTTGACATTTGTTAACCAGGAAAGTCTGACTTGGAACAAAGCCAATTTTCAGTGGAGGCCCAGGGAGAAAAACTCCAGATGCATGTCTTTGTACTGTGGAAGGAAACCGGAATGCCCGAAAAAAACTCACAAATGCAGGGAGGACATGCATACTCCATACAGAAGGCAATCCAACTGAGAATCGAACCAGAGAAACTCTAGCTGTGAGGTGACAACGCTGCCACTGCACCCTCCATGTTCGCAGCAGAACCAAAAATTATTTTGGTGTGGCAGCTAAGGATATGTGGGAAGAGACTAAACAAAAGCTAATACAAAAATTGAAAAATTGGAAGCTCTGTTATATGGATATGAATAATAAGATGCAAGCAGTTAAAAAGTTTTTAGTCCCCTTAGTCCTACACACAGGTCTGAGATATTTGTATCAACCAGAGGAGAAGCTGTAAATAGCAATAAAGAGCTGAAAGATTTTAGCTGGGTGGGGAAGACAGCAAGAGTCACGTGGAATAAGCTGATTCTTCCAATAGAAAAAGGCAGCTTGGGATTACTTGATTTGAATGGATATTTCACAGCTACACAGTTAAGGAACCTATACACAGCACAAGCAGAAAACTATAAGTCAAAGTCAAAAGGGATGATGATGAAACAGGAGGGAATCTCAAGAAACAAAGACCGACTGGGATTTTGGATGCAGATCTTTAAGGAGAATAACAATAATCATCCAGAATGTTATATTCATAAAGTAGCAGAAAGCATTTTAAGAACCAAGCCAAAACTAGAATGCAGAAAGGAGATTCTGCTGATAGGGATGAGTGCAATTTGGTATACAAACAATAGTCAAGATGGGGCTGGAATTTACTGGAGAAAACTGGCAAAAGAACCAAGGTACTGGGAGCAAATAACTAGAGGGAAAATGTAATAGAATGGGAAGATGCCAAGAATTTACATAGACTGCAGGTTAGAGACTGCCTTTCTCCATCAAGGATTGATATCAGAGTATAGGCAGAAAGAAATGGGGGGGGGGGGGCTCCTAAATGAAAGACCAGGACTGGTGGAGTTTTTAGTAAAATCAAGAACAGAAGCTGTCATTAAAAAAGGAATAATTAGTACAGCATATAAAATATTGCACGATAACTATAAGAATCAGAGAAGGTTCGAAAGGATTGGAAAAAGAGAATTGATAAGCAGTTCACAAAACAACAATGGGAGACATACGAATGTCTCCCAAACATGAAACAAAAGCTAGAAGATTTAGGATTTTTGCTTGTAGACTCCAGAGAAATTTTCCTCAGGTAGATAGCAAATGTTAGAGTTGTGATGCAGAAGAAAGGGGTAATTGGAAACATATTTTTTGGGAGTTTAATGAGTTGGCAGACTTTAAAGATTCCCTGCAGACTGCTCGGTCAGAGATACTGGGTGAGCAGATTGGTGTAACTAGAGAAAGATTTTTCTGAGCAATGATACAGAATCGGACTTGCATAGACATACTAAGGCCTTGCTGAGTCTAAATATGGTAGCTACCAAAAAGGCAATTACTAGAAAATGGAAATCAAAGTCTAAACCAACTGTACTAGAAGCAGTGAATATAGTAAGAGAGACAAGACAACAGGAAATGGAATCTTTAAAAAAAGGGTAGGAGCAAATTATATAGGAAAAAGTGGGAATTATAGGAAGAATACATACAGGGGAGGAATGAGGTTTAAAAGAAGGCAGGACTTGAATGAGCTATGTAGTGTTTGACTGACCATGATTGGGTAGATTATAAGTGATGTACAATGTCTGCAACTATGCCGCCACCAGACACTCCAAAGCCAGCCACTCTAAGGCTATCACATGGGTACCCAATTATGTTGTTGTGACTTTCGGCTTTTCCCGGTTAGGGTGTCGCCACAGCAGAACTCCGGTCCGCTAATGACTGGCAGTTGATTTTTACGTACCGAGTTGCCAGCCCTGGCGCACAACCTTCAACCAAGACACGCCCATTCACGCTTGTCTCCACGCAGAAGATGCTCTGAGAGTCGAACCGGACAGCGTCTTACTGTGAGGCGACAACGCTACCGCAGCACCACCACCGTGGATATAGGTACCCAATTCTACTGAGTGAAATTAATACAACTGGTAGTTTGACCAACAGCAAGGCTTTCAAGAGCGGCCAAAGCTGTCACCAAATATATACAAGTACTCTCAGAGATTAAAATATTCTCTAAGAGACCAGGCACAATGAAAAGTTTAAATATATTTAATAATAAATAATAAAATAACATGAAAATACAAAATATCTATTTACTGAAAACACCAGAGTTTCAATCACAGGAAATATTAAAATAACACAGATACAAAAAAACTGTACTTAACTAATCACCCTATATTTTCCTGATTGAGCTAATGAATTACTATTCCCTGATCACTTAATAGAGCAAGGCAAGGTGAAGTGAGTAATCCTTCTATGTCAGGTTCCAAAAACAGACTGCCATGAGACTTCAGTCTCATCTAGTAATAAAACATAATTTTTGTCCTAGATTACAGACTGCCATCACATACATCTGGTCATTTGACTTCTGGTCCCCATGCTACCTCCCCTTGGCTAGAAGCTGTCAGGATTTAGCCCATATGTGTCAATAACACACACACACACACACACACACACAGAGCCTTGCTAAGATCTGCTGCAGATCTTGGAAATCATAAAACAATTTCAAACCTCAACCCTTCCAGAGTAGCAAAACAATGCCGTCTCACAAAGTAAACAGACTTAGGATGAAGAGTAAACATCTCTGCCCTTAAAACTCACACTTACTGAAACAGCATTAAAACTCACATTCAAAGAAAATGCATCTTGGCCAGTGGCAGACTAAGTTTCCTTTTTGCCATTTTCAAACCACAGGCCTCTTCATACACATTTCTGGGGCCATGCATACATGCATGTGTTCTTCGATTCACCTTTCTGATTGTATTAAATTATACTCCTTGTATAATACAGCACTACTTGTTAGAATGTTTTAAATTTGTAGTTTTGAACATTCTTCCAGTAAGAAATGAAACAAAGTGTACGAACCAATGACAAACCTACACATTTTAGAAGATTTCAACCATAAAAGGCTACTCAAGCTTCCGTCTTTACGATCTACCAATATCAGTAAATATGCACAATCTCCGCAAAAGTAAAAGTCATCTGAATAATTCTACATTAAAGAGATCTGTAACTAATGAAGAGGTTGCTGCTGGTAAACAACTTTATATTTCACAACAGCATCAGGAACACCGTGCTCAGAGCAAAAGCCAACCACAAATTCCAAAAAGAAGAACAGTAGGGGTAAAACAGAGAAAACGAGGCTCTGATACAAAATCTAGGAAAATTTATTAACACACATTCCACAATACGAAAATACAAGTGATAAAATCAGGAAACTAAATGCATTAACTTAAAGTCTCTAAACATTTCTTTAATGTTCTTAATCATCGCATTTGTTGTCCTCATAAAACTGGGACTTCATCAGGATACAAGTCAAGTATTGTAGCAGTGTTTAAATACTCTAAATGAGATTATTAATCAATTAAAATGTTTTGCTTAAAGCAACAGGCTCTAGTCCATTGTCAAAACATACTAATACATTCACTTAAATATATGGAAACATATATAAATTCACAGTAAAAATATTAATTCAAATTATATATAGCTAGTTAAAACTTATCTATAACATATGTTAAACTGTAAAGGTCTCTATATAGAAAGAATAATTCATGAGCTAAAAACTAAAATAAACAAAATTTAAAATATATATGCTCTATCCTACATAAACAACTTACATAGAACAGGATAAATTCTAAAACTGAATTTCAAATATGTTGTATAGTCTAGTGCTGTGATTTTCTAATAAATGAATGCCAAAATATATATATATCCAGTAATGTTAAAGTCTATCTGCTCTTAATTTTAAAACTGGTACCAAAGATATATTTTCATTCATTCCAGGGCTTTTGTTAGCCTGTAGGGCTATCTGGCAGTATATTTCCTCTATATTCTATGGTCTCCTCCCATGGACCCCCTCTTTTATTTATATTTACACCCTACAGAGCAAAAAAAAATGAATTTAGCAACCTTACAGCTTAAAGTATGTTTATACAAGGCATTGTTCTTGTATTATACTGATGTTCATATATTCATTTCTTTAATGTTCTTTCAGTTTTACCCATGTAAAAACCATGGCAGGGTCCACAAGTAGCCAAATATACTAAGCCCGGACTTTCACAATTACAATACTCTTTTGCTTTAATTAACACATCTCTACTGGATATTTAATACACTATCAGCATTGCTAATAAATACACACTGTGGGCATCTTCCACATTTATAAGTGCCCATTTTTCTCATTCCATTTACCTTTCCTATCTCATTTTTCTTCTGTGATTCATACATTTCTTTCAAGTTCCTGCCCTTTTTATTTACAAATTTAATACGTTGACCAAAAAGCTTAGATTCATCACAGAAACTCCTAAATAATTCCCAATACTTAACTATCACTTCCTTTATTTTATAAGTATGTTTATTTTTATAATATAAACTAAATGCCCCTCCAAAATCCTCATTATGTCTACCATCTTTTTCTACCATAAAGATGGTATTATCTGTATTAATCCTCGGTTGCTCTTTTCTACCTAAAATAGGTGACTATTTATCTATTCTACCCCTTACTACTTCCTCAAATACCTCCTCAATCATCATACAAGGGTACTTTCTTTCCACGAACATATTCTTAATAATGTTGCTTTCCATTAAAAAATCTTCCTCCTCTGATACCATTCTAGAAGCTCTTATTAATTGTCCCTTTACAATATTACGTTTCTGTTTCTAAGGGTAAGCGCTCATATAATATAAATACGAGTTGGAGTAGGCCTCTTTTCTATATATGGTTGATTTAAATTTTTGTTTCTCTATTAACCCATGTATAGTTGCATCTAAGTAGTCTACTTTTTCCTTGGTTGTTTTAATAGGTACATTTTCAGAAATTGGTAGACTGCTGTAAGTAATTCACAAATTCTATAAGCATATCCATGGTACCTTTCCAAAAAATAACTGTCATCTAAAAATCTCTTATATAAACTCCAGTATTTAACATAGCAGGAGGACAAAAACGTATTTAGTTTCCCAAATATGCAATACAATATTAGCGTAAGTGGGGGCACAACTTGCCCCTATAGCTACGCCACTAATTTGCTTAAAAATTCTCCTTCAAATGCAACATAATTGTTACTTAATACTATAACCATGCATTCAAGGAGCATTCTAAATTCATTTATGTTTTTCCTACCTATCTCTTGAATAGCTTCATCAAAACACTGAAGACCTATAGTGTGGGGAATAATGGAGAAAAGGTCCACGACATTGATCGTCACATAAATAATATTATCATATATATCATCCTTCACTTCTCTAAGGAAATCCCATGAGTCTTTCAAGCATCCTTCCTGGCCCACTTTATATTACAGCCTCCCGCAGCAACAATGGGTCTCATAGGGGGATCGTCCATATTTTTATGGACTTTTGGAATATCACAAATAAAGGGATATAACTGGCTTATCTGTTTTCAAAAAATTGTATGCATCTATGTTGCTCCTCCTTTCAAGCAAAATATCATACAAGGCACAATCTGTTTTAGCATAAGCGATATTAACTTCATTTCGGGATACTCTCATATATTTACCAGCACCCCCTAATAATTCCAACATTTTAGCTGTATACATTATGTTATCCATAATGATAGTACCTCCCCCTTTATCAGGTCTGAGTACCCTAATGTTTTCATTATTTTTAATGGAGTACAATAACGCTCTCTCCTCGTTAGTTAAATTGGATCTAATTTTAATATGTTTATTTTTTCTTAACTCATTTTCCACTATATTTTCATAACTTTTTAAATGAGGGTGGAGGAGTGAGTTATATATATACCTTTTTCTCCAAAGAATGGTACTTTGCGTCATATTACTATTACTGTCCATTGATGATAGAAATTCCAAGTTCTTCTTCCTAGTAAATAGCTTTAAATCAATAATTAGTTTATATCCATGCTATGATTAGGTACAAGCTTAAAACCTTTTATAAATAGATGGAAATATTCTTTACTGATCTCACTATTACTATAATTGAAAATCTTATAGCCCTTTCATTCAAATGCACACTCACTAATTTTAAGTATGCAGTTAGGGTTATTGTTTTCAGAAATACTAGGTTCTTCATTTGAAAAATGTATTACTTGCCCCTGTAATACTGTGGGGCACTTGGGAATCTGTTCTTTATTCGTTCCGATCTCCTCAGAGGGGCCTGCTCTAAACGGGCCCTTACTTCTACTCTATTATCCTTATCATAAGTAAAATCTTCCTCAAATTCATTCAAAGTATCTAAACTTTTACGATGGAACTTATTATAATGGTCTACTTGTCTAAATCCCTCTTTCTCAAAAGCGCTTGTTTTGGTCAATCCATTATATCTGGGTCTCGGATAAATTATACAGTCCTTATATTCTTTTATATCTCTATTAAACTTATTTTTTCTATTAATTAAATATCATATCTTGTCCTCTAGCTTATGTTTAATATTATATCTGTTTTTCTCTTCAACTGTAAACAAAAGATCTTCCACTATCAGTTTGCTAACCTTAGCAATTGCCACTAAATTTTTTCCAATTCAGTTTTATTGCATTTTATAATCAATTCCATAATAGAAAAGAACACACTTATCAAACACTTCTAATAGTTCTTTATGAAATATGGAGCCTTCTAAAACATTATTAGGGTATTTATATACCCTAAGCTCTTTAGGGACTATTTTAGCTTGCACACATTCCAACAGATATCAGTTGTCAATTTGCAAAGATTTATATTTATACAATTTTGAAGTACATCTAAATTCTCTTTGTAGGTTTTACAATAAGAACCTTCATTGTATTTGCTATTAAAACTAAACTTATTGTCACATAGCCAGGCAGTCCAATTTCTACGCTGCTTGTTAAATATGTCTTCACATACACTGTTCATGCAAGGTTCAATATTATGAGAATTAGAAGTAAGTGGAGAAAACCCAGCAAACAAAGGATAAAAATCCATCTTGGTTCAGATAAATCACAAATGTAAGCACCAAAAAACCAACAAGGACCAAGACCGTTAAACCATAATTTTAATTGTAAAACATAAAAGATAAGCACTTTCAGAAAATTCCTCCATCAGATCAAAGAACAAAGTGTGTTTAACTGTTTTAAGTAAAACTTGACCAATCACAGTCTCAAAGCTGCACCACACCTCTTTCCTCTTTTTCAGAGCTCTTGCTTATAGCAAGTTAACCATTTCAGTGCCTGAGCTTGCATTCTCTCAAAATGGGTTTTAGGAGAAGATATCCATTCAACCCTGGGGGTTTATCAGCTTGTAAATCTGCTATCCAATGGGTTTCTGCCACTTCTGTTCGATTGCATACATCACCCCCTCTTATCTGGTTCACATAACTGCAGTACCATAAAAGTGAAGTTATGTTCAGGTTTATTTAACTTGTGCTGATATAAAGAACTAGTATTTTTACTAAGTCTAATGTCACTTAGGTGCTGCAGTATGTGGTCTTTTAATCTTCTGGTCGTTTTACCCATATAAAACAAAGTACAGGATCCACATTTGGCAAGCTATATCACATTGCAAGAGCAACAATCAGCACAGAGTTTAGGTTGGTATCTTACCCCTGTAATCGAGTCTATGAAAGTGTTGTTTTAGATATTTCTTTACAAGCTTTGCATCACTGACAACAATAAGTCCGGACCCTTTCACTTACAGGCAACTTTGTTTTGAAGCTGGTAGTTGTTTTGTGTAAAAGTTGTTTAAGTTTTTTGCTCCTTTTATACAAAAACTTAGGAAAGTTGTCCACTATCAACCTAAATTCATCATTGTTGGCTAAAGTTTTCCAGTTATTTCTCACAATATTGCAGATGCCTTTTATATCACTGTTGTAATTCATTGGCACTCGACATTCAACTCCTTGTTTTAATTGCTCACTTTTTCCAGTGCCATGCCTTTATTACTAAACCATGCTTTGCCTTGTGTTCTCATCTTTTTGACATCACATACAATGTCACTTACTGTTTATTATAACCACGTTGTTTAAAGTTGTCAGATAACAATTCTAACTCACTGTGAAGTTGTGAATCATCAGTGATTAGTCTGGATGTTCTCAGTGCTTGTCCTTTTACTATAATAGAGAACGTATGTCGCAGATGCATGCTGTCGTAACTAAGCAATGTATTCTTCCAACATGTTTTCCTGTATAGTGTGGTCCCCATTTCACCATTCTTATCTAAAAAAAAAAACTGAACATCCAGAAATTCAATGTTTTTCTCTGCGTAATTCAGGGTAAAGCATAGAAAACTGGTGGTGCTTTCCAAATATGAGACCAACTGTCTTAAGTTCCATTACATTGCCTTTCCAAAGAAAAAAAGACATCCACAAACCAGTGGTAGAAGATAATCTTGTCTCTCCATAAGGTCTTGATAGAAAAATATTTTTTTCTTCCCAAAGCCCAAGTACTATGTTTGCATAAGAATTGGTACAGGCTGTTCCCATGGCAACACCCACCCCTGCCAGTAAATCTTTTCTTGAAACAAAGATGTTATTTTCCAGAACCAATTGTAATAGCAGACAGATTCTATGCATCAGACTGTCATCATGGATGTTGTTTACTCAAGAAATGTTTAACCTCTTGCATACCATGTGCATTAGGAACAAGAGTAAACAAGTTGTTGACGTCAAGGGTTACAAATAAAAAGCTAGTTGCAGCCCTGTTTGCATCCATGGACTCAAATAGCACATTCAAAAATAAATGTGCATCTAAGCACAGCTGGTGCTCTGCATAGAGCTGGTTTCAATTGCTTCTCTACCCATATTGACACTGGCTTGGCAGAGCACCCACTACCTGCCACTATTGGTCTCTTTGTGGGATTGTGTTGATCCTTGTGCATCTTTGGTAGTCCATTAATGCCTGGAATCACTGGATGTTACTGATGCAACTCGTTGGTAATGATTTGCATAGCAGAGAGATCTTCCAAAGTACTCTTTACAGGTTGTGTGTGATGCTGTTTTCCTTTTCTGAAGAAATTTGTGCGATACTGACAAAAAGCCTGTACGTTGTGCTTAATAAAAGTTTGTGTGTTCTAGATTTACAGATTTAGTGATTTTGTACTACAGAGCAACCCGTTGGCTTGGAGCGAATCCAGTTTTGTTTCAACACTCTCTGCATGTCTTTTTATATCCTTTGCCATGGCTTCTTCATGGATAGAGACTGAGCAAAGCATCTCTTCCATTCTTAATATGTACCGCTCATAATTGAGAATAACAACTGTGCCTCCCTTGTCTGCTGGTCTAACAATTAGTTCCTTATTGACCATTAATTCATGAAGAGCTCGTCTTTCTTCCTTTGTTAATGTCGTGAGTTCATACATTCAGAAAGTTCTCTTTCACATACATTCAAGGATACATCCATTATAGGATTACAGGATGCGTTGGAGGTATAAATGAACTGGGTTTTCTCACAGTATTGAATATGCCATGCCCATCTTCCTTATATAGAAGTTTGAGTAGTATATTTCTAGCAAACAGTCTAAGGTCGAATATGACATCACTCAGTTCAGAAGGTGCTGCAGGGACAAATTATAGTCCTTTATTCAGCAGTCTAATTTCATCTTCATTAATGACATGGTTCAATAAGTTGTACACCGGTTGGTTCTGGTTGCATTCTAATTTGACATCTTTCGCCTCTTGCGACCACTACTGAGAGACTTTCTCCTCTTGCGCCCACTGCTAAGAGATCTTTGCCTGTTGTATTTTATTCTTTCTTTTATGGGTAGTGGGAGCATGGAAAAAAAAACGAGTCAGACATTCTTGTTCCTTTAGGTTTAGCACCTAGTGAATTACAGTCTGGAGTATGTATTTCTGCTTGAACAACTGTTTTTCCTCTTTACCACTTATGAAACATCTATTAGTTCAGTTGCTTCTCCTTGCTTCTTTTCCTTTTCAGTTGGTAATACAGTCACAGATGTTTTAGGTGTACCTGTTCACTTCACCTCTTTAATGCTGCTGCTGTTAGCCATGGAACCCACAGCTGTGTTATTAGCAGGTTAGTCTCTTTTGAATTCATTCTTAGGCCAAACAAAAATAAGTCCTTGTTTAAAATCAGTAAAATCTAACAAAAGAATTAGAAGTAAAGTCACCTTTATTATTTGTGTGTAGCTTATCTTTAGGTCTTACTCCTTGCTGTAAAACTGTTCTTGTTGATCGATATGCAGTTCCTTGGGTGGTGAATGAAAGATTCTAGGTGTAGAATCCAATGAAAGATGGTTAACGTACTGTTCATTCAAACACGGACTTCTGTTTGATTCAGTAGTCACTTCCGTTTCATCTGCTCCATTAATATGCATAACTTCCTGGTTGCCAGGCAACCCTACAGTGCTCGCTGAAGAGCAAGCTGTTGTAAATTTGGAATTAAGCATATGCACAATTTGAGTAAGTTCTCCAATAGGGCTGCTGAATTCCCTTCTCAATTCAGCTATTTCTGCTGAAAATGCACATTTATCCACCTCCATAGACTTCATAACCCCAGCCAGTTCCAAAATGAAAAACAAACAACACCATCAGGACCACTGTGCTCAGAGCAAAAGCCAACCACAAATTCTAAACAGAAGCACAGTGGGGATAAAATGGAGAAAACGAGGCTCTATACATTAATTTGCATTAATGTTTTTACTGCAAATTTATATATGTTTTTCATATATTTATTAAGTGAATGTATTGGTATGTTTTGTCAATGGAATAGAGCCTGTTGCTTTAAGCAAAACATTTTAAATGATTAATCTCATTTAGAGTATTTAAATACTGCTACAATACTTGATTTGTAACCGGATGAAGTCCCAGTTTTATGAGGACGAAAAAAGCGGTGATTAAGTTAATGCGTTTAGTTTCCTGATTTTATCGCTTGTATTTTCGTATTGTGGAACGTGCATTAATAAATTTTCCTGTATTTTGTATCAGAGCCTTGTTTTCTCCATTTTACCCCTACTATGCTTCTTTTTGGAACTTTACATTTCAGTGTTTCCTGTACAAATTCAGTGTCTGCTGCCCTTGAAGAATAAATTGCCTATTTATATTTAAAAAAATGGTAAGCTGGTGACATTGCAACAGGGAATGACTGGAAAACCGACAATGGCTTCATAGTTATTAGGTATCTCATCCAAAGGAGGACACACTCGGGAGTGCGGCACCCCCATCCCCCCTTAAAGAACATTGTAGTATCAGCATTTCATCTACATGGTGTGGCTGTAGAACTCTCAGCCTTCTGCACCAAAGGCAAATATGCTATCTATTGTGCTACTAACACTGCTTTCAAATTTTATAGCACAAACACTGACAGCCATTTGCTAAACAAAACAGTTGCACACTGAAGACAGACATAGCATGTGCAACAGTAAACTTCTCTTCCCTAGAAGCGAACAATTCCTTGAAAATGCACTGAAAATTACTTGAAAATGCACAAACTCGAGCAAAATGCAATGAAACTTAAATTTCTTGAAAACCCAATAAAACTCACATTCCTTAAATATGCACTCCTAATAAATAAATGAGGGGGCTGGTATAGTGTAGAGGATTCAGCTCTTCTCCCTTGTAACCAAGGTACAGGGTTTGAGCCTGAGCAAGTTAACTAACCTGTAAGCAGAACTAGGGGAATTTTACAACCCCAGAAACATATGGGTTTGCTCCATAACTCTCAATCTGTTAGCACAAAAAAATCTGGACAAACCCAAAAATAATGGGGGGACAAAGCCCCCCAAATAGGGACACATTTCAAATATTGCTCTTATAAACCTATTTATAAGAAATTGCATTTTCTGAAGGATATAAATTCTGAAACACAAATGCCTGTCATTATTTAGTGAATTCAGTTGTCACTAACATGCTGCAAAAACCCAGAAAATCACAAATTTTTATGAGGAACATACCAAAAATATGAGGCAAAAATCTGGACACTTGAAAGATAAGGCTCACTTGCTTGTTTCTCTCTCTCCCTCATGGAGTTGTGCTCCACAGTTGAATTCCATGTGAGCTGCAGGGGAAGGGAAAGTTAAATGTACATGTGAGACTCAAACATTGTGTGGCCACGTCCATGTGTCATGACACACGTGAAGTGCGTCCTTAAAGAAGAAATGTACTTTTTATTTGGTGGTGGAGCGGTAGCGTTGTTGCCTCACAGTAAGAGGTTCTCCCGTTCGATTCTCGGCTGGAATGCGAGGAGCGCCTTCTGTGTGGAGTCTGCGTGTCTCCCTGTGGTTGGGTGGGCGTTCGAAAGACATGCGTAAATGGGCGTGCCTTCGTTGAAGGTTGAACGTCGAGCTGTCACCTTGGCATTCGTGAAAATCTACTGCCAATCATTAGCGGACCGGAGTTCCGCTGTGGCGACCCCTAACCGGGAAAAGCCGAAAGACAACAACATTTTTTTTTAATTAAAATTAAATGATGTGGCATCTCAGCCAGTGCACCCCCCCCTCCCAGCCAGCGGACCCTAGACAACTGCCTAGGTCACCTAGTGCTGGATCCGGCTCTGCCCACAATACTCAGCAAATGCAGACTGCTGAGAATTAAGTCTGCAGACTTATTCTATTAAGAGACCCCTAGGATACACCACTGCAATTTGCTAAAAGATTCCACATCGCTTTCAGTGCCTCACAGGGCCACTTTTCTTCTGTGTGTTCTAATTTACAAAGCGCTAAAACTCAGTCACTGACTGACTAAACTGCCTTTACAAGATAACCCTTGCGTAGTCAGAAGCACATAGGACAATGGGTTTCACTCTAGTATGCCCACCTTTTAAAATTGCTGTGGGTGAGAGAACATTCTCTAGACTGGCATCTGCTACCTTGAACAACTGGGCTGCAGACATCAAAAATCTAGAAACCATTAAAAACTACAAAGATGCACTTAGAGCATCTCTTTACTAAATCTACCTGCAACCCTTACCATGACAATAGTTGTGTAACTTATCGCACATCATGAATGCTAGAATACATTTAATAAACGTTTCTCATCCTCTTAATGTGGCATCTTGTACGCAAATATTTCACATGTATTGAGGACTATATTTTATGCACATCTTAGTTTGACGTTTGTATGCATCTTGTATGCATCTTTTTCTTTTTAATGCAATATGACTGAATCTTTTAATGTTACTCTATCTCTAGTCAGTCTTGCTAAGTTCTGAATTTTGCTATGTACTCATTTTGTATACAATACTGCTGACTGAAAGACAGTGATGTATTTTCTGCTTTTTGAGCTTGGGTCGTGGCTGAAAAGGGTCAGTTGGGCAGCCTACTTACTCAGTGAACAAATTGTAAAATAAATACTGTGCTTAGTTTAAAAAAATGAAGAGTATAGCTCAATTACTGTTGCTGTCAGAAGGCACAGCTCTGTAATATTCTTGATTTTGAGGGATTCCTCTGATCTACTTCAAATGTCACTGTTTCAAACATCTGACAAATTGTTCAGTTTTAAACCACCATTACTACAAGGATATACAAAGCTCTGAGGATTCCAAGCAGTAAGAATCTTTTGTGTTTAAGCAAGGTGGTAGCCTCAGCAATAACTAAGAACAAAATCTGCAGAGGTCGAGAAGGTATCAGTTAAGACAGGTAATTGCCTAGTTGACGTGAACTTGAACAACATGTTAATCTGTAAAGCAGGCAAGCATCACTATTGTTGGAGTTGGGGGATGCAACTTTCCTGATCAGGATAATTCAGTGCCTCATGTGGTCGACTTCCACACACATCTGACAAATGCAAAATCCGTATGACGTGTCCACATACCTAGAACCTCTGCTTTTTGGGGGCCACAGAAGACACAGGACAGCATCTGTTGGAGAAATGATAATTTTGCTACACTATCCTGGTATTATACAACTCTATGACATGCTTTTCACATGGTAGACAATTCATGAGATGCTGCCCATGTACCATGTCAGTAAGCAACTGGCCCTGCAGTGCCAATAACTAACCAGGAAGCGAAAAATGGTCAGTTCAGTAGACTTGATGCAACCCCTAAAGATTATTTTAATTTCTAGGACACATACAAAGAGAGTGGGGTACTATACATTTTGAACACTTTCACTGTCAAGATTCATGGTTTAGCTGGTCTGTCACCCTAATCAGTGTTGTTAAACTACAGGTCTATGTAACTATACACAACTATCAGCAAGAAAGAAGGCACTTTGAGTGAAAGGAATACATTTAAGTTTGTAAAAAGATTACAAGACCGCTTTAGGACAAAAGTCAACATTTTCTCCATTTTTAGTGAAAGGAAAAAAAGATTACACTTCTGAAGAACAATTGGAAGTACACGGACAGGTGTGGAACATTTCTTCGGCCTTTATTAATGTGTGAATTTGGTGGGGCAGGTATGTTGATGTGGTAGAAAGCACTAACTGTGAACTTGCATGGAGATGGTTAGACAGAATGAACTGGTGAACTGGCATCAAGAGGATAACGGAGTTTGACAAAGCTTAAGTGCCTGCTGATCTGCAAAACAAGCTATTAAAATAAAAAAATGCCAAATGATAAAAAAAAACTCAAATTTCATTTTTTAAAACATTCTCTTATAATAGTCTGCCCAGTGGTAAAAAAAAAAAAAATATGGACTAGAACTAATCTAATCCAAATAACTGCAAACTAGCCACCCTACTCTCCAGTTTAGAAAAGCAAAAAGTTACCTATAACAGGTAATACTTTTCTCACTGATAATAGACTGGAGAGAGATTTTGCCAATGGTTTCACATAACATTGGGTATTGATGGCTCAATTTTCTACATTATGATTAGATAACTACATAAAGACAAGGCAATTTTTTTCTCTTTCATAAATGCCTCTTGCTGGAGCAGGAGCGGCCTTCGGTCAACTGGTGCCCTAGGCAAAAAGGGCACCACGGCACCCCCCACCACACCACCCAGTGCCCCCATCCTGGTCTACCTACACCAAATAAATACTGGAAAAGTGCCCCTACTAAAGCGGCGCCCTAGGCAGCCACCTAGTTGGCCTATGCCTAAGGCCGGCTATGCGCTGGAGATCATAAGCTTAGGGCCGAAATGGATTTGGTGGGTTTACCAAAGTTACACAGGCAACAACATATGCAGTAATATATGATGGTTAATAGGTAAATACTAGGTTAACTGTCCTGAAGGGCCATTTTAAGCTTTGCCAGTAACAAGATCAGAATCAAACCCTGTACCTTGTAACGTAACTATGAGGAACCTTGTAACGTAACTATGAGGCAAACACCTTAATCATCATGCCAAACCCTTCCGCCCTTGGGGAAGCAGCTGCTCGAATAAAGTTCTACTACAAGAATTACAACTAACACAGTACCAAACACTTTGTACTGAGCCCAGTTTTTGTTTACAATGTTTACTTTGGATACTGCAGAGGAGGTTAGTTGTAGAGATAGCTTGCTGCCTGAAGACAATAAGATAGAGTTACAGTTTGGGAAGGTTAGTAGAAAACATTATGCAGAGCAAATGCTATAGAAAAGTGGCAACTTGCATCTGATTAGAAAGTGTAAAGTCCAGCATTTCAGGAAGAAGTATATAACCATACCTACTTCAGGTGTGTTGTTCTAGAGCAATAAAAGGTACAGACAAAAAAAAAAAGAATTTCCCAACAATGAATCTAGAGTTGTGAAACACATTTGTGTGCATTTCTGGTTATGGATTCAATCCTTCCACCCTTGTACAGAAGTTTGGTTAAACCTTGTTTGGAGTAATGCACATAGTACCAGACATTCTGCATGAAAGGAGACATAAAGATGCCAGTATGGGTTCACAGAGGAATACTCTACAGAAGTTGTCAAACCGGGACTCTGTTGGAATGAAAGTCAGAATCACAGGAGATGATTAATTCATAAGAAAAGAAAATGCTAGGAGATTAGAATGGAACAACAAAGAAGGAATGAAAGGAAGAGATGGCCATAAACTACACATTACAGGTGCTGAGGTTTCAGGGTCTCAAGATAGCACTATAAAACACTTTCATATGGAAACCATAAACTTGTTATATCGACAATGCTCATTGCCGACATTAAATGCATTACAAATCTGTCCCCTTGTAACCCCACATTTTTAAATATGCCAACTCCAAGACTGCTCAACCTTGAAGGTAAACAAAAACTTCCTTACCTCCACAGTGCTACAATCTTTTCATGAACTAATTAAAATTGTTAAACTATGCACTGGATTTGAATACAAAGTAATCTGCTCCCTTTGCCCTTGACTATGCTATGACACAAAGTACATAAAAAAATACCTGGAATACTCTCACGTGAGTGGCAGGTGTGACTGAAGAGAAGATAAATGAAACAGTCGAGTAAAAATAGGAAAAATAAAAAGGGAGCTGGACTGACTACGTGAGGCAGCTATGCTGGCAAAAATTGCACATTCGTATGACTTTTACAGGTATATACTTTTATCTAGTAGTATTCTTCCGTGTTCATATGGGCAAAAAATAGACGCTGCAGTATGCTTAAAAACAGTTCATCAGAAAAAGATACTGCCTCAGGAGCAACTGCAGATAATGTAGTAGTTAGCTGACACTAGCAGAATCTGATAAAAGAAACCTCCAGGGAACGGAAGTAATGGTACAGAAAGTGCAAGAACTTAAAGGAAAATATCTCAAAAAAATCAATATTCCAAAGGCTTAAAAAAGTGTACTGTTAAAAATTATACTATGTTTAGCTCCAAGCACCTAAAATTCTCCTTCCATAACATGCTTTACGGTATTTAAAAAGAGGATGTCTGCCTGCAAATCTAATTTGCATAAGACATGTTGAAACGTGTCCTGAAATGACCCAGCACTGAGCAGACCAGATATAACAGAGAACGTCACTCCTCTTTCAACTGATCGTGAAGGAAAGCTATTACTCCCACATGCCTTTTGCAAAAACATACCATAAAAGGATCACCTCCACTTCAGAAAAGCTAAATGCTGGTACAGTGGAAGCACACACATGCTAATCTCTGTATTACTTCTGCCCTCCTGAATTTCCTTACAACAGTTATGTGCCGCTTATTTTTGTTAAATACTTTAAACTGTGGTAAATAAAATGAGAAAATCCAAAGTGAGCTGTTAAAATTCATTACATATTTGCTAAAATAATAAAATGATCTTCAACTTACAAATGAACAGTTCAAGCTAGTGGTATGCAACAAAGTACTGTAATGATGCCACCGAGTAAAGTCTGAAATGCCTGAACAGGCCTCTACATGAGGGAAGCAATCTTAAAAAAAGCACTAAAGTATGACCAGAACATGTTCTTAGTGTAATTAATGGCAAATGTCACAATACTTACAGGAATTGCATATATATCTACCATATGGGCAGGTAACTGCTACAGGGCCTTTTCTGGTATCCCTAGCATTGCACATTTCTGAAATCTCAACAGTTCCAATGCATGTGAGCACTCCTGCAAGACTAGTCCAGCTTCTCCACCTTGATACCTGTTTAAATACAGCAGCACAACATGAAGTAAAAAAATAAATAAAGTAGAATATAAAATTAGATATTGCCCATCTTATAGGGAATTCCTTTTAAATACGCAGATTGGCTGTGAAATCCAGACATACAGGGATGGCAGTAAAGTACAGTGTACACTTACCATAAACGTAGATGTTAGAGTGTATTCACTGTTGCAGTCATCACTTGTGGGTTATCCCTGCTGGGTAGCCCTCGGTTGGCCCGAATACCAGAGTAAAGCTTTTCCCCTGAGCCGGCTGCTGTCGCCTATGGACTGACGTCAGGTCGTCAGTGGTACAAAGGAGAGCAGCCCACGGCATTACATCCTAACCTGTAGGAGCCCCTTGAAGGAAATGGTGGCCCAAGGCCACAAGAATGACAGTTAATCTCCAAAAAGGATAAGATTAAGGGGGAAGGTGGGAGGGAAAATAGGACTGCAACAGTGAATACATTCGAACATCTACATTTATGGTAAGTGTAAACAACTGTACTATGTTCTTCGTGTTTCACTGTTGCAGTCATCACTTCTGGGAGGATTCCCAAAGCTGACGAAGGGGAGGATGGAAGTATGAAATTCCTAGGATTGAGCTAGCATGCCTTGCAGGACTGCAGAGGCAAAGCTTGTCCAAGCCCTGAAGAACAGCAACAGGTAGTAGTGTTTGGTGAAGGTGTGGATCGAGGTCCAAGTGGTAGCTTTCCAGGATGTCCCTGGTGGGTACTCCTCTAAGGAAGGCAGTGGAAGTACAGCCTACCCTAATAGAATGTGTTCTGATGGAGTTAGGAGGAGCGTTTCCATGAAAAGTTTAGCAGAATTGTATGCAGTGAGATATCCATTTAGCAATGGTCTGTTTGGAGACAGGCTTCCCCTCTTTCCCTAGGGAGAAGGCAACCAACAGTTGATCCATCTTCCTAATGGACTTTGTTCTGTCCAGGTAGTATTTTAACGGTCTGTGCACATCCAGTGTGTGCAGAATTCTTTCCCCTTTATTCTGAGGGTTTGGAAAAAAAGGGGGGAAATTAATGGCCTGGTTTAGGGTCACATCTGATGCTACCTTTGGCATGAATGAGGGATTAGTCCTGAGAGACACACTGCATGGAAGATAATGAAGGGTTCAGAGGCCATGAGTGCTTGAATTTCTGACACCCTCCTAGCTGAAGTAATAGCCAAGAAGAAGGCGGTCTGCCAGGAAAGGTGTTTTAGGTCTGCTGATGCAGCTGGTTCGAAGGGAGGCAATGTCAGTTTTTCTAAGACATGGTTGAGGCCCCAGGCTGGAGTGGGTGCCCTTCTAGGGGGCCTAATGTTGGAGGCACCTCTGAGGAATTGCTTAATCAGAGGGTGAGAGAATACAGGCTGTTCAGCATGAAATTGTGCTGAAATGGCTGACGCATGGATTTTAATGGAGGAAAAGGAGAGGCCCTTGTTAAGTAGCTCTGCTAGGTAGTCCAGAATAAGTGGGAGGGATGGCTGGGAGCTGCTGTGACCATCAGATAGGCACCAGGAGCTGAACCTTTTCCATTTCTCTGAGTAAGATTTCCTGGTGCTAGGCCTTCTGGCTTCCTTAATGTCTAGGACAGTACAGTTGTGTACACTTACCATAAATGTAGATGTTAGAATATATTCACTGTTGCAGTCATCACACTTGGGTTATCTGTCTACAGGTAGCCCTCAGTCGGCCCGAATACCAGAGTCTTGGGATTTCTGCATTGGATGCTGTTGCCTCTTCCATGACGTCAGGGGTATAAAACATGCAGCCGACGCCATTACATCAGTTTTTCTTGCCCTAGATGTCAGGAGCCCCCAAAATAGGAAACTATTACATGGTATGGAACACCTCCAGTAAAAAGTAAATACCCCTGCCATAAAAAATATGGCCATAAAGAGGATAGGAAAATAGGACAGAGAAAGCCAGGGGGCTGGAGGGAGGGAAATCAGGACTGCAACAGTGAATACACTCGAACATCTACATTTATGGTAAGTGTACACAACTGTTCTTCGCGTTTCACTGTTGCAGTCATCACACTTGGGTTGATTCCCAAAGCTGAGGAAGGGTGGAGGCAGTCAAGAAGTGTTGGGGCTGGCTAGCAGCCCTTGTAAGACTGCTGTAGCAAATCCAGCTCTGGATTTAGAAAAAATAGTTAAGTGGCAATGCTTGATGAAGGTGCGTACAGAACTCCAGGTTGCAGCTTCCAGGATGTCCTTGGTGGGGACCCTCCTGAGAAATGCTACAGAGGTTGAAGTAGCTCAAGTGGAATGAGTTCTGATACCGAGAGGGGTCGGTTTTCCATGGTGCCTGTAGCAGAAATGCATGCAGTGTGCTATCCATTTGGAAATAGTTTGCTTCGAAATGGCCTTGCCCTCTGCCCCTGTAGCAAAGCTGACTAGTAGCTGGTCAGATTTTCTGAAAGGCTTAGCCCTGTCAAGGTAGATCCTGAGCTGTCTGCGCATGTCCAAGGAGTGCAGGATCCTTTCCCCTCTATTCTGAGGATTATGGAAAAAGGTTGGCAAATGGATGGATTGATTTACACCTTGGGCATAAAGGAAGGGTTAAGTCCTGAGGTAAACCCTGTCAGCATGGAAAATAATGAAGGGCTCCACCACCATTACTGCCTGTAACTCAGACACTCTTCTTGCTGAAGTAATAGCTAGAAGTAAGGCGGTTTTCCAAGAGAGGAATTTTAACTCTGCTGAAGCAGCAGGTTTAAAAGGGGGAAGTGTGAGCTTTTCCAGTACAAAGTTAAGGTCCCAGGCCGGGGTGGGAGCTCTCCTAGGGGGCCTTAAATTGTTAGCTCCTCTCAGGAACTGCTTGATGAGAGGGTGAGAAAAGAGAGAAGGCTCAGTATTATAATGAACTGAGATGGCAGAGGCATGAATCTTAATGGATGGGAAGGATAAGCCTCTGTGGAGCAGCTCTGCTAGGTAATCAAGGATTTGAGGTAAGTTGGGCACAGCTGTGTCCTTTCCTTGAAACCGACTCCAAGAACAATATCTTTTCCACTTTTCAGCATAGGATTTCCTAATACTAGGCCTTCTGGCCTCAAGGATGACATCCAGCACCTGTTTGCTGAGGGATGCTGGTGGTGTATTCATGAGATAAGCCAGGCTGCAAGGTTTAGGGTTTGCAGCTGTGGATGCGAAATCTGTCCCTCCTGCTGAGACAGCAGGGAAGGTGTCTGATGTAGGTGCCAGGGTGGCACAGCTGTCAAACTAAGTAAGAGTGGGTACCAGTGCTGGTGTGGCCAGTCTGGTGCAATAAGGATTGCCCTTGATCTGTCCTGTTTGATCTTGAGTAGTACTTTTGAGAGGAGGGGAAGAGGAGAAAAGGCATAAATTGAGAGGTTTTCCCATGTAAAGGATAGGGCGTCCACCTTCCAGGCTCTGCTGTGAGGGTTCCTGGTGCAAACTTTGTTCAATTGGTGGTTTTGGAGGGAGGCAAAAAGGTCCACCTCTGGGTTAGAAGCTTGAATGAGTTGGGTTAAGTCGTCTGCTGGATGCTCAAGGCTGTGTTCCACAGAGCCATGGCTAACCTGCAGTGTGGGTAAGAATGAGTCCCGCCCTGCTTGTTTATGTACCACATAACTGTGGTGTTGTCTGTCTTTATCAGGAGCTGTCCTGGAAGGATAAGGTATTTGAAGACTGTCAGAGCAATCTGTATAGCTAGCATCTCATTTTGATTGATATGAAGGGGAAATTTGTTCTGGGCTTCATTTGCCTTGAATGCATTTGCTGCCATGTAAGCCCCCCCCATGTATAGTCTGACGCGTCTGTTGTCAGGGTTTGGGCAGCGAGGGGTTGAGTGAAAGGAAGTCCGTTGTTGTGGTTGCATGCTTCTGCCCACCAAAGGAACTCTGCCCTTACACAAGGTATGATAGGAATCACTGTTTCCAGGTTCTGAGAATGTTGACACCAGAGACTTTTTAAGTACCACTGAAATTTCCTCATATGCAGTCATATGGAATTAGCAGACTGCATGAGGCCATGAACCCTAGGGCTTGCAGTATTTTCCTTGCAGATAGCTGGGTTTTGTTGGCCATTAGTTTGAAACAGTTTGTCAGATGGACCTGTTTACTGAAGTGAGGAATGCCATCTGGGAAGTTGTGTTCAAGCTTGCTTCTAGGAATACAATTTGTTGGCTGGGCACCAGTTGTGATTTATTTTCATTGATGGTGTATCCCAGTGAAGTTAGAAGTCTTTTTACAAATGCCAGGTGCTGAAGTAGCAATTCCTGGCTGTCTGCCTGAATCAGGCAATCGTCCAAGTATGGGTAGATTTGAATATTTCTCTGCCTGTAGTATGCAATGGCTGGAGCCAGGCATTTTGTGAATACTCTGGGTGCAGCAGATAAGCCAAAGGGAAGTGCAGAGAAATGACAGTGCATAGAGCCTGCCCTGAAACATAGATATTTCCTGCAAGACTCCCTTATGGGGATGTGCAGATAAGCTTCTTTTAAGTCTAGGGCGACTAACCAGGCATCCTTGGCTAGCATAGGAAGAAGTTGTTGCAGTGTATTTGGGACCACCAGAAAGGTGTTGAGAATTGATGGATGCAGGATAGGGTGCCAAGAGCTCTCTTTTCTGGGCACCAGGAACAGTCTGGAGTAGAAACCCTGTCCTCTTTGTTCTACTGGAACAGGTTGAAGAGCCCTGATATGGAGAAGGGAAAGTACTTCCTTTTGAGCCTCTGCCCACTGGTTTGGAGGAAGGTCTGGCAACCCACTTGGTGTTGGCAGTGAGTGGAATTAGAATCTGTATCCCTAGGATACAGTGTTTAGAACCCATCGGTCCCGAGTAATGGACATCCAGTTTTTTGCATGAAGGGCGAGTTTTCCTACTAGGGGCGCAAGTACTTGGGCATGGCTGGGAAGGATAATTGGAAAGTATTTGTGAACTTTTTCCATAAGGGGGTGGCTTACTACTCCCTGGTTTTGAGGTGGAAACGCTCCACTGTTTAGATCACTGCATACTCCGAGACTGTAGTCTTGGTGGGCTATTTTCCCCTGGGTTTGGACTGAGAAGGCCTGAGAGGGACTGGAAAGGACCAGTGTTTTGAAGGCCAATGCCTATTGAATCTAGGTGGCTGCACCTGTAAGATATCTTTGATAGTTTGCATAGATTTAGCTTTTTCTTTTTCTTCCATCTTTTTAAGAACTTCTGCCTTTGTGCCAAACAAACACTCCTGATTTAATGGAGCATCTAGTAATTTTGCTTTGACATGGTCAGGCAAAGACTTGTTCCTTTAGCCAAGCATGCATTCTCAGTACAGGCCCAGTGACAGCAGCCCTGCAAGATGCTTCTAAGGCATCAAACCCACACTGCAAAGTATGTTTACTAACTTGGTTTGCAGAATGCATTAACTCTTGTAAATCTTTACTTTCTGCACAATCTGGAAGCAACACCATTTTTTGTTTAATTAGTTCCATAATCTGTTGCTGGTACTTCGACGTGTGAAACTGGCAATTCAAAGCCCTGATGGTAAGAGTTGCAGCGGTATATACCTTCTTAACCCATCTGTCTAAAGCTCTAGAATCCCTGTCTGAAGGGGTAGGGTTTTTGGCTGTAGTAGCCTTAATGCCTTTAGGTCCCCTGGAAATGATCTCTGGATCCACAGTAGGATTTTTAAAGAGAAATTTATGAGAATCAGGTACTCTGTAGTACCGGTCAGGTTTTCTAGGAGCTGGAGGTAAGGTGTCAGCAGTAAGACTGGACTCCAAGAAGACATCATCTACAATATCCAGGACAGGGGGTATAGCTAGAGGTCTGTGCTGAGGCAAATCTAAAAATTCCCTGAGTCTCTTTTTGGACTGAGGATAGTCCTGGCATTCCCAGCGGAAATGCTCTCAAGGTATCAAGGTTTCGCCAAAAGAGAAATCCTCTGGAGGGGAGGCAGAGGGAATGGATTCCTCTGCATCTGAATCATCATAGGTAGATAAGGGTAAGTCCTGGTAATCAGAAGGTTCAGAGTCATCAGACTCCTGGTCTGTAGAATCAGAAGGAAATTCAATTCTTTGTCTTTTGGCAGGGGATGGCTGGCTTCCCCTAATTTGAGTAATAAAGTCTTCAGCCATTCTAAGCATTTGTTTTTGTGGCATGGGAGGATAATGGGAGGATGAGCATACGTTCTGGACGTCGGTTTTCAAGGAGTAGTGCGAACTCTGGGCCTGAGAAACTTGGTAGTTTTAGTAGGAAATGAAGTTGTTGGTTTAATATGAATATCGGTAGGCCTGAATACACCCTCAGAAGCTGGTGCCTGCACTGCAGCTCCGGACCCATCCAAGTTAGAGACATCCGCAGGTTCCATAGTCGAAGAAGCATCTCGTGGCATACTGGACTCCGAATGGGTCTCAGCAGAGGCCTGCGAATCTGTCAAAGCGAGCATCAGAGGCTGCAAAGGCACCTCACTGAGTACCAGCGGACTGGCGACAAGCTTAACGGAAGCGTTGTCTGCAGTTTTTGACCTAAGCGGTCTGTCTTTGTGCTTTTTTGGAAAATCGGTAGTCGGATGGCTTATTGAAGCCATTTTGGAATACTGAAAATGACAGCGAAAGAATTTACTAACAAAAATACCCCAATGACGAATGGTTTGGGCGTTAAACAAGGCACAAAACTGACAGCTAGGGACGTCGTGGTCTGGGCCTAAACAGGTGATGCAGTAAGAATGAAAATCTCTGTGAAGTATTTGCTTTCCACAGGCAGGACAATTGTTAATTTTTTCTGGTATCGGTTAGAACAAGAAAAAAGAATCCCCAACAGGGTACTTAGCTTTAGAAGACTACATCTGAAACTCAAAAATCAAATTTCAGGTAGCCGCCGACTGGCACTTGTAAACTGCTTCAAGCTCCTCCTCGGCAAGAAAGACCGATGTAATGGCATTGGCTGCATGTTTTTTACCCCTGACGTCATGGAAGAGGCAGTACTATGACGCAAAAATCCCAAGACTGGTATAAGGGGCGGCTGAGGGCTGCCTGCAGGCAGAAAACCCAAGTGTGATGACTGCAACAGTGAAACACAAAGAACATCTGCTTGCTCAACTGTGGGTTATCCCTGGTCCCTGGGGGATAAACCATGCAGAAAGTTTGAGTGTGCACAGGTTTGGATGTAGAATCTCCTCTCTGGCTTGGGTCAGGAGGTCTGCAGTTAATGGCAGGGGCCTGTAAGGCTCCTTGGTTAGGCTGAGCAGCAAGGGGTGAGTTCAAATCGAAGGGGGGGCTACAGGAGACAGTTGAATGAGTGGGGCCAATGGGAAGGGGTGTGGTCACTAGAAAGTGGAGGAGCTATGCTCAAAACCACAAAACCTGGAACTTTAATTAAATACGCTGCCCTGGGTGCCAAACCGTCATTATGAGAGTCCAATCAAGACAATGTGAAGTGTAGAAGAATATTTCAATGCATTAGCTGCATGACAGCTTACTTAATATCTAGATGGAAACAAAAAGGCTGTGAGGCAGGAAAAAATGAATTACTTTTTAAATACATTACTGGAATGCCAGTCAAAATCAAGTACAAGAAAAACAAGCGGCACTCAACTCAAACCACTTCTCCTTGCACTGCAGTTCTAATTATAATTTATATTCAGCTTTATAAAACTACCAAGTAACATGCTGAAAGTAGCAATCTCTGTGATACCCCACTTGTAAAAATGTTTCTTATCCAAAAAAGGCCTGCTGCCTGACAACAACTATCTGCTTGTTTCATGGGGAAAACATGATCAAAGTAAAAAAAATGAAAAGCAAAGAAGAAACAAGCTCAAGATAAATTGCTTAAAGGATTACTGTACAGGTAATGGACCACACACGATAGACTGGCATTCTGTTTGGTTTACAGGTAAAGCCTGCAAAGATGACTGAAAGTCTCCAACAAATGTAATGAGCTTTTTAAAATAATAATGTAATCCTGTCCTTTATTACAAATACTGTCATATGCATTTCAGTACCCAAGGCTTATACATTATCTAGTTATGTAAGTATTCTCTGCATGGCAACAGAAAGGCTTTCAATGTTGGCAGTTCTTTCACAGTATGCTTATTAAAGCTTACTTGCATCTTACAATCTCAGACAAGCTTACCTGATGGTCATTAAAGCACTGCTACTTAAACACAGAGCAACAGGCACTTTGAGTAATAAGCATAAATCAACAGTATAAAAATATGACAAACCAGAACATTCTGCAAAATCAAGGACAGAATAAAAGTAGTACTTGTGTCTACCTTGGATGGGGGGATACTCTGTACATTTACACTGCATAACTGCTCCTTGCCTTGCTTGGACACATCCAGAGTTACACTACATGAGGCAGTGAGGTGCAACAAGTATGTCACAATTTGAAATGTCTCTGGCTGACTGTGATGGCCCTGACACATTTGTCATACCTCTCAACCTCAGAGCAAGAAATCTGGACAAAGCCATACATAGAAGTGGGACAAGGCCCAAAAATAAGGACAATTTTAAATATTGCTCTTATAAACTTAGAAAGGTAATAGAGTAGTAGGTCTTGCATTAGTATGAATTTCTGAAGGGTATGAAATCTGAAACACAAATGTCTATCATTATTTTCTAACTTCAGTTTTTAATGATTTGCTACTAATTTGCCAAAAAACACAATTTTATGAAAAATGGACCAAATATTTGATGCAAAAATATAAAATAGCCACACAATACAGCTGGGAACCTGTCAAAGAGGAGACACTTTTTTAATATTAGTACTACTAACATGAGCAGCTGACAAAATAAAAGAATATGCATGCATTTCTGAAATAAAAGTAATCTATAACTCTGATTATTACAGTTATTTCTTAATTGTAAACCCTCCACGTTTTCTTCCAAAATTATGATTTTGCGGCGGTATTATTAGGGGAAGAGCAACATTTTGAGCCAAATTCGGGGAGAGTTCAGAGGTTTGGTTATGCCTAATTCTTTAAAGCAATTTATTTGCACATACCTCTCAACCTGTTAATGCAGGAAATCTGGACAAGGCCAAATATACTTATAAACAGCCAGGAGTCAGGAAACTATGCTGAAGCAGCGTAGATTTATTGATAAAAACAGCAAAGGTTAAGCGCCTTCCACAGTATAAAACTGTCTTCATCAGAACAAACCATACTAAAACTCATCCTCTTATATACAAACCTCCCACAAAGAGAACCCGCCCTTAACATCAATTAATCAATTAAATCATTACATTCAAGCTCTGTGAAACACAAACTTGAACTACAACTAACCTTCAGTAAAACATAAAACCTTACATATTACAAAATTCATAAATCAAAATAATACTAAATAAATACTTGTATCTGATATTATTTACAGCATCTACAAGAATGAATAACATTCAAATGTAACACGATAAATGTAATATAATAAAATATTATATAAATGTAATATTTTGTCCTGACTATCTGATATTCCTACACTAAAAAATGTTATACATAAGTAATGTGAAAATTGCGGACATGTGGTGTACTAAGATTGAATATAAATATATACATATCTCCTTGAAGCAAATACTATGTATAATATTTAAAATATTTAAATTTTTAAACCTTGACAAGGGGTTTAGTAGGGATCACCTCATTGAGGCCCGGGGGAGTGGCTGCATCCAACTTAATCTGCCACCTGATCTGCCTTTCTCCCACTACTGCCTTAACATTACCCCCTCGTGGATTGGGGGTGATCACATCCAAAATGGCAAATTTGAACACCTTACATTGTGGGTTGTTGATAAGGTGCCTCGACAAAGCGTTATTGATATCACACTTCCTCATACAATATGTGTGATCATAAATTCTGTTCTTTAAACAACGGTCTGTCTTGCCCACATAATAACTCATACAAGTTTGGCACACGCCCAAATAAACTATATGTTTGGTCAGACAGTTACCATTAGAAAACCAGACCTTACTTCTCAAACAGTTCTTTAGTGTAATATTAGGTACATCCAATATGTATCTGCAAAAATTGCATTGACCACATTTTTTTGTACCTGTTTTCTGTACTTTGGTGGTCTGTTGATATTTTGATTTTATGTGGGCAAGACAACCGTTGTTTAAAGAACAGAATTTATGATCACACATATTGCATGAGGAAGTGTGATATCAATAACGCTTTGTCGAGGCACCTTATCAACAACCCACAATGTAAGGTGTTCAAATTTGCCATTTTGGATGTGATCACCCCCAATCCACGAGGGGGTAATGTTAAGGCAGTAGTGGGAGAAAGGGAGATCAGGTGGCAGATTAAGTTGGATGCAGCCACTCCCCCGGGCCTCAATGAGGTGATCCCTACTAAACCCCTTGTCAAGGTTTAAAAATTTAAATATTTTAAATATTATACATAGTATTTGCTTCAAGGAGATATATATATATTTATATTCAATCTTAGTACACCACATGTCCGCAATTTTCACATTACTTATGTATAACATTTTTAGTGTAGGAATATCAGATAGTCAGGACAAAATATTACATTTATATAATATTTTATTATATTACATTTATCGTGTTACATTTGAATGTTATTCATTCTTGTAGATGCTGTAAATAATATCAGATACAAGTATTTATTTAGTATTATTTTGATTTATGAATTTTGTAATATGTAAGGTTTTATGTTTTACTGAAGGTTAGTTGTAGTTCAAGTTTGTGTTTCACAGAGCTTGAATGTAATGATTTAATTGATTAATTGATGTTAAGGGCGGGTTCTCTTTGTGGGAGGTTTGTATATAAGAGGATGAGTTTTAGTATGGTTTGTTCTGATGAAGACAGTTTTATACTGTGGAAAGCGCTTAACCTTTGCTGTTTTTATCAATAAATCTACGCTGCTTCAGCATAGTTTCCTGACTCCTGGTGGTTTTCGCTAACTTGTTGGTGAATTCGTTTATTTTGTTGACTACTGGGATCCTGTTGTATACTTATAAACAGCACAAAAAATTGTTGTATAAACTGAGACAGTTGACAGAATAACAGGTCTTGCTTAAGCATGCATTTTTCTGAAGGTTATGAAGTCTGAAACTCAGTGTCTGTCATTTTTTAGTAACTTAATTCCTAAATTATTTGCCAGAAAACCACACATTTAATGAGGAACAAACCAAAAATAAGAAGCAAAAATCTATTCATTCTGTGAAAATCTGGACAGTTGAGAGGTATAGTTCAGCCGGGGCTGTCTTTGAGTTTGCCGCCCTTCCCCCTCACAAAATCATGGTCGAATGGAGGCTCCCCCTTCAGCTAGTCCAATGAACCATTACTTGGCTATTTCACCCCATTTACCATAAACACTAATGTGCATACTGCTTTACTTCTACGATGATTTGGACTTCATTTGAAAGTTTTATTTTGAATTTTACAGCACAAACACTAAGACATCTGCTAAACAAAGCAATGCAATCTCACAATGAAAACAGACTTAGCATTAAAACTTCTCTGCCCTTGAAACTCACATTCATTGAAACAGCACTGAAACCCACATTCAAAGAAAATACATTTTGCCAGTGACAGATAAAGATTAACTTTGGGCTGCTTTCAAATCATAGGCCCCTTGCACAATATAGTACAGCTGTAGAGGGCGTTTTGAACATTTTTCCAGTAAACAATGAAACAAAATGCATGCACCAATAATGACAAAACTGCCCAATTCAGAACATTTTTTCCAGTAAACAATGAAAGAAATGCATGCACCAATAATGACAAAACTGCCCAATTCAGAACATTTCTATCATAAAAGTCTACTCAAACTTCTACAGTCCACCAGTATAAGTAAATATGCACAATCTCTGAAGAAGTAAGTAATCTAAATAATTCCACATTAAACAGATCTGTAACTAATGAAGAGGTTGCTGCTAGCAAACAATTTTATATGTCATTGTTTCATCTACAAATAAAGTGTCTGTTGCCCTTGAGGAATAAATTGCCTATTTTTCGTTAAAAAACGATAAGCAATAGGGAATGGATGTCAAACTGATAACAGGTCAGAGTTACTAGGTATCTTCACCAAAAAGTAATGCAGCATCCACCCCCTTTACAATACAGTACAGTATCAGCAATGCATCTACCTAGTGTGGGAGTAGAACCCACAGCCTTCTGCATCAAAAGCAAGAACACTACCTGTTGTGCTATTAACAATGCAAGCAGACTCAGCATAAGCATCACTAAACTTTTGTTCCCCTGCAGCTCTCAGCTTCTTGTAAAATCTACTTGACACTCAGCTGTATCTCTGAACTTTGCAGCACAAGAAACCTGGAAAAAGCCAAAATTGGGGGGGGGACCAAAAAACAGGGACACATTTTAAACATTGCTTGTATAATGTTGGAAAGTTGCTAGAATAAAATGCTGTGTTACCACCATACATTTCACTGCGAAGCATTGAACCCAGGACCCTGTGCAAAACAGTCAGAGCAACATACCACTATGCCAAATCAGTCATCTATTTTATGAAAGAGGAAGACTGAAACTTAACTGGCTACATTCAGTGAATTCAGTTCTCACCATAGCTGTCAACATCTTAGCACAAAACACCTGAACAAAGCCAATAATGGGGGAATACAGCCCCCAAACATATTCAGTGAATTCAGTTCTCACCATAGCTCTCAACCTTGGCACAAAAAAACCTGGACAAAGCCAATAATGGGGGAATACAGTCCCAAAAACAGGGACAAATTTCAAATATCCATCTTATACACTTAGAAACTTGCTATAATAATAGGTTTTGTGTTACCATGTACTTTCTGAAGAATATGAAGTCTGAAATTCCAGTGCTCGTCATTTTTTTTTATTTAACATTTGTTAACCAGGAAAGTCTGATTTGAAACAAAAGCCACTTTTTGGCAGAGGAAGAAACACTCATCTTACAAAGACATGTCTGGAGAGGGCACCAGAGCAAACCCACACAAACACAGGGAGGACATGCAGAATCCACATAGAAGGCATCCCAGCCAAGAATCAAACCAGACAACCCGTAGCTGTTAGGCAACAATGGTACCACTGCACCACTGTACAACTGGCTGTATTGAGAAACAAAAATACAGAAACCACAGATTTTATGAGGAACAGAACAAATATGAGGCAAAAATCTGCATTTTTTTTTTTTACAAATGGTGGTGGATAGGGAATTCCGGCTCTTGCCATTTGGGCCCAAGGTACAGGGTTCAAGCCTTATTCTCTACCCACCACCATGTAGGGACTGGGGCATTACACACTCACAGTCGTTGAGCTGTACAATCCATTCCTGCACCATCATCGCAGACTGAGCTGTTAATCCATGCAATAGGCAAGCCCTTCCTGCGAGAGCACCTAAGGCTCGTCCTATCTGTCCCGCAAGACCACCCTGCCTGTGGACGTTGCATTCCGAAACCCTTCCAGTCTATGCAGTTCTGACTGCATAGACTGCTGGGAAAATGTAGACGTGCATGTTGACTTTGTAATCCGGTCTGCTGGTGGAGACAGTCTGGATTCTGTGCGCATGCTCCAGACTGATTCACCAGCAGTCCAAATATCGGAAATGCCGCGAGTGCACATGTGCGATGTTCCAGAACTTGCGGTTGTATTCGTTATTTTATTTTCTTTTTGTTATTTTTATTTTATATTTGTTTAATTTTTCTTATTTTACAGCTGGGAGGGCTGCAGTCCAATAGCACGAGCCGCCACTGGTACCAATGTTGTTTGGGCCAATCTGCTGCTATAAAGAATGGCTTTTGGTACTTCCTGCCTTACTTTGAGCAGTACCCTTGGGAGTAAGAACGGGGGGAGGAATGCATAAATGAAGAGATTGGCCCACTGAAATGAAAGAGCATCCACTTTCCAAGCTAGGGGGGGTGGAACTCCCTTGCGCAGAATTTTTGCAGCTGACTGTTGTGATGGGAGATGAAGAGGTCCACCTCTGGTGTCCCCCAGGCCTGGGTGATTTGGAGGAATGTCCCCTTTTGGAGTTTCCACTAGTGGGAGTCTAACTAGTTTCTACTTAGATAGTCTGCTAGGGTGGTGTTTACTCCTGGGATGTACTGGGCTATCAGGTGTAGGACCATGGATGAGGCTGTATGCCAGAGGGTCATGGCTGGTCAGCAGAGAAGGTAGGAGTGTGCCCCCCCCCGCTTGTTGATGTACCACATGACTGTGGTATTGTCTGTTTTTATGAGGAGAACCCCTGGTTTTAGGTGGTCTTGGAAGGATGTGATAGCCTTGTGGACTGCCATCATTTCTTTTAGGTTGATGTGCCAATGAAGGTGCCTGAGGTCCCAACAACCCTGGGTGCACCAGGAGTCTAAATGAGCACCCCTAGCTAGGTCTGATGTGTCTGTGGTGATAGTCTGGCCTTGTGGTAGGTAGGTAGGTAGGTGAAGTGAAAGGCCTTTGTTCTGAATGCAGACCTCTGCCCACCAAAGAAACTCATTCCTTATGCATGGAATGAGGGGGAGAGTGGTCTCCATAGATTGAGAGTGCTGGCACCAAATGTTCTTTAGGTACCATTGGAGTTTTCTCATGTGCAGCCTGGCCAGGGGGATCGTTAGAATGCAGGATGACATGTAACCCAGTGTTTGCAGAATTTTCCTTGCTGTGAGTTATTTTTCTGAGAGCTAACTGGGAAAAGTAATTTGGAAGAAAGCTTTGTTTTTCTGGTGAGAGGAAGGCTGTCTGGGAGGCTGTGTCCAGGAATGCACCCAAGAAGGTGATCTGCCTAGAGGGGTTTAGGTTTGATTTTTTCCTGTTGATAGTGAACCTTAGAGAGGTTAGGGTTGTTTGTACAAAGAGGAGGTCCTATAGTAACTTCTCTTTGCTGTCTGCTTCTGTTAGGCAGTCGTCCAGATAAGGGTAAATCTGGATGTTTTGCTGTTTGCAGAAGGCAACCACTGGGGACAGACATTTTGTGAAGACCCTGAGAGCCGTAGATAAGCCAAAGGGTAGTGCAGAGAATTGAAAGTGTTGTGAACTTGCTCTAAAGCGTAGGTATTTTCTGCAAGACTCCCTTATGGGTATATGAAGGTAGGCATCCTTCACGTCTAGAGTGGCTGGCCATGCATTTTTGCCCAGCATTGGTAAACGTTTTTGAAGAGTTAGCATTTTGAATTTTGGGACCTCTAGGAAGGTGTTTAGAGTGGACAGGTCGAGGATGGGTCGCCAAGTCCCTTCTTTCCTTGGCAGTAGGAACAGTCTGGAGTAAAATCCTTTTCCTGTTTGCTCCTGTGGTACAGGCTCCACTGCCCCTTGGGCATGGAGTAAGTGCACTTTTTTTTAATGCTTCTGCCCACTGATTTGGAGGCAGATTTGGGTAACCTGATAAGATTGGGACTTGTTAGAAGGTAAATTTGTATCCCTGAAAAATGATATGTAAAACCCATTGGTCCTTTGTTACAGACAGCCAATTTTGTTTGTAAAGGGATAGCCTTCCTCCTAACCTTTGATGGGAGGTGGAGTGACAGTCATTGCATGTTCTTAGAGTAGTGGAGTGGACTTAGAACTCCCTGCTGTAGGAATGATGGAGGGCAACTGCTTAGTTCTTCGCTGGCCTTGGTTTTGTGGTCTAACTGGTCTGTCCCTGAGAGGACTCCCTTGAACCTGAATACTGGGGGCTGGGAAAGACCAGTGCTTAGAGGGAACGTTTCTGCTGAATCTGGGAGGTTGAACCTGGAGGAAGCCTTTTACTGTTTGAATTGATTTAGCTTTATCCTCCATCTTTTTGATGACGACCTCTACTTTTGATCCAAACAAGGAGTCTTTATCCAGGGGGCATCAAGTAGTCTAGACTTTACATGATCAGGCAGTGGCTGTTCTTTTAGCCAAGCATGCCACCTAATGACTGTACCTGCCACAGCAGCCCTACTTAAGGCTTTTGGGGTATCAAATTCGCAGTGCAGGGAGTGTTTAGCTACTTGAGAAATAGAGTGCAGAAGATCTGCTAACTCCTTGTAAGTATTATTGTCAGGTAAAGATGAAATTTATTGTTTCATAAGTTCCAAGGTGTGCTGTTGATATTTTAGCATATGGAACTTGCAGTTAAGAGCTCTAATAACTAAAGTTGAGGAGGTGCACACTTTCTTACCCCATCTGTCTAGAGCTCTTGAGTCCTTGTCAGAGGGAATTAGGTTTTTAGATGAGCTAGCCTTGGCCCCTTTGGGCCCCTGTGTAATGACCTCTGGGTCTGCTGCAGGGTTTCTAAACAAAAATTTATGTGAATCAGGCACCCTGTAGTACCAGTCAGGTTTTCTAGGAGCAGGGGGTAGGGTGTCAGGGGTGAGGCTAGATTCATTGAAATCATCATCCACCATGTCCAGAATGGGACGGATGGCCAAGGGTCTGCGCTGAGGAAGGTCTAGAAATTATCTTGGTCTTTTCTTAGACTGAGGATAATCTTGGGCTTCCCAGTGGAAATGTTCTCTGACAGTGTTCAGGGTTTCCCCAAATGACAGATCCTTGGGGGGGGGGGGGGGGCAGAGGGAATGGATTCCTCTGCATCGGAATCCTCAAAGGAGGTAAGAAGTTGTTGTTCCTCATCTGAATCAAGGTAGTCTAAAATTTCAGAATCCGGTTCTGTGTGAACTTCAGGGGAAGTATCCCTTTTTCTTTTAGAAGGAGTGGTATGGCTACCCCTGATGAAAGTGATGAGGTTCTCCACCATTTTCAGTAACTGCATCTGAGTTGGTGGAGGAGGAGTAAGATGGCAACTAGAGGCTGGTTTCTTAGGGGTGGTCTTGCTTTTAGACCTTAACAAATCCATTTGTCATTGGGATACGGCAGTCGGAGGTGAAGATGCCGTTTTTTTGCCTGAAATCGGTTGTGCGAAGAACCTCCTCGGCAGCCGGTGCCTGTGTAGCGGCTCCGGACCCAACTGAAGCAGATACAACCAAGGGATCGGATGATGAAGCATTCCCAGGCGGCATACCGGACTTCGAAAGGGTCTCGGTAGAGGCCTGAGAAGGAAATGAGTCATGCATCAAGGGCTGTGAATGCACCTCACTGAATTCCTGAGACCTGACTATTTGCTTCTGGGACGGGTCGTCACAAGGCTTAAATTTGTGTGGTCTGTCCCTTTCTTTATCTTTTCGTTTTTTGGGAATATCCACAGACTATCTCCAAACGGTCAACTCCTCCACAAAAAAACAATAAGTCCAAAGAAAGGGTCAGAGAGGAGCTAAGAAGCTTGAAACACCACACAGTTTCTGCACGAAATGAACGCTTTATTAACCATCCACAGACTGCTGACTGACAGATGCCATTTTGTAATGTGAGGAACTACTTTGAAAATGCCTGACTGCAAATTCAGCTCTGCGGTGAATAGTCCTAGAATTGAAAAGTGTGCAGAGCAGACAACAGTAGACGTCGTGATCTGGGCCTAGACAAGTAATGCACAAGGTATGTAAGTCTCAGTGTGGTATTTGTTTTCCACAGAGAAAACAATTATTGATTTTTTTCTGACACTGGTTAGTGCAAGAAAAAGGTCCCCAATGAGGTACTTAGCTTTAGTCATTTTTGGAGGCAACTTCCAGTCTGGCAATGATCGACCGGCACACACGCAAACTGCTTTTGTTTTGTTCCAAGGCAAGAAAGACTGATGTAATGGCACTGGCTGCTCTCCTTTATACCACTGATGACCTGACGTCAGTCCACAGGCAACAGCAGCCAGCACAGTTTTACTCTGGTATTCGGGCCAACCGGGGGCTACCCAGCAGTGATAACCTACAAGTGATGACTGCAACAGTGAAAGACAAAGAACATCAAGCATCTACTGAAGAGAGCTCTCTCACAGAGACCAGCTAACTTGAATGGCACTTGAAATGTTACTTAAACCTAAATGGCAAGCTGGAGTCAGGCAAAGGCCAAGAGGCAAGAGCACACAAGGCTGAGTCTTGAAGTACTAAGATGCCACAGGAATTCCAGCTACTGGAATTCTAGTCCACTATTCATATTGTGAACTGCTAACAATGTGGCTATAGTACAGATATCCACAGTAAAGACGACACAAACAATGAAAGCAGCCACATCCATGGTGAAGTTTTCTTTGATAGAATAATTTTTCAATGGATATCTAGCCACTTACCAGCAAATGAAAATACAGTTATCAATCCATTTTCATAGAGTTTGCTCAACTTTACTGAAGCAATGGTCTGTCTTCCTGAAATCATACACAGTATTCAAGAAAACAAAACTGACCTTGAGACAACTCAATGGTGTTCATAGGTTCATAGGTGTGTACTAGGCTATCTGCCCGAAGGCATTTATAAGCCTAGCCAGAATGTGTTGGCTTTCGCCGCCTCCTTAGATTAGTTCCCTGCGACTCTGTCCAGCAGAGCCACTGAAGTGATCCCAGAGGTAAACTTTCTGTTTCCCATCCACTCGTCAAGGTTTCTTTTGAAGAGTGTTATCGAGGAGCACTGCCTAAAGTAGATTGGGATCATGTTCCAAAGCATGGGAAGTCTCTGGGACAGGAATCTATCCCTCCAACACATCCTATTTATTGTTGTGGTGAGGTTTAGATCCCTAGAGCGTGTGGCTCGAGGGTATAAGGTTTTCTTTAGGTGGAGCATGTCCATCAATTCTGGGCTGGACATGGCCTTGTATGTCAGGCAGAGATCACCTCTGAGTAGTGGTATGCAACAGGGTACAACTGGAGTTTCTTCAGTCGAGCTGCATAGGGCATCTGTTTGAGGCCATTGATCCTCTTGGTGAGGTACTTCTGTGGTCTTTCCAGCTGTTGCAGGTGTCTTGTAAGGTACATCCCAAATGGGGTGCTGTAGTCTAAGATGGGTTGAGGAATAAAACCCTCACAATGACCCAGGCAACCACATTTTAAATAGCAGCTCAAGCACTGGGCTCTGGTGGAGACTAAAACAGCAGGAGAAGGATGAGGTAATGCCTGCTAACCTCTCTCTGGGAGTGTGTGGGATATTCTGGCAGTGTGCCAATGTCGTGACTTTTGTTTGTGCCTAAGCCAAATGACAAAAGCATTAGCGGGATGCTAGGTGGCAAGAAAACTGATGAATGCATCACTGCAAACAGACAGGATGTTCCCCTACACTGGCCATTGCAGTCCCAAACATTTCACCTGGCAAACAAAAGGTTAGGGGAATAAAGGACACAACAGCATAAACAACTTCTTTCAGAAGGCAGCGGTGAGAGTCTGGACCATTTTTCCCCACTCTGTCTACAGCCCCATGGACCAAGCAGACTACCCTACAGGAACAGGGGAGACAGAAGCCTCAAGTGTAGAGTGGTCAGTGGAGACAGACACTGAAGACAGGTGAGGGGTACCTATGTCACAATAAATGACATTCATCATATTGATCACTACTGCAGTAGCCTTGGCTATATGGGTTATATCCTGCCAAGGAAGCAACAGCCAGACAGCTTCCAAAGCTTCAGGGCACCTTCCACGTCCCCACGCAGAGCTGACTAAAATAAATGTTTGGGAGCTCAGGCCTTCAGAACTTTACTGCCGAAGAGTACACTTCTCGGAAGTTTCTGAGGATCGACAGTTGGCTTGTGCTGATGATCCTTTGCTGGGCAGATAAGCTTCCTATGTGGGAAGAACATTCCATTTAATAACTTTGCTTATTATTTATACTTTCCCCTTCAAGAAAGTTATATTAAAGCTGGGAGTTTTGCTATAATGGAATGTCATTAGACTGTACAGTACTTTTAAACAGAAGAACTCTTTATTCCTGTCAGTTTAGAAGCTGTTTAAAGAAACTAAAAAACATTTTTTTCTGTGGAGAAATTGTGTTTATTTTACTTCGTGGGACTTTTTACTGTCTTTGTTTGGGGGAAAAGTGACTTTTTATTTTCTTACCAGTATTTGATACTTGTTTTCCATGGGAAAGAGGTACCATTTCAGGTTTGACCATGGAACAAACTGTCAGTCTCATAGTCAGTCCACCTTCCAGCCACAAAAAGATAAAGTTAAGCAAACTGTCTTTGCCACCACAACAAGTTAGTAATTTGCCTAAGCTGCAGGTGGGGGACTCTGCTGTGGCCATTTGCTGTACCTCCGACCACTCATCATGTCCCCCAAATCCCTCTGGAGTAGCATCTACAGCCACCATGGACCACAGGTTAGCCACATCCTCTGCGGCTGTTGTGGGTCCCCCTCAGTGGGGAAGGGACAGCCACTCTTGTTTGTTCTGGCAGAAAGAACAGGGAAGGCTTCTCTTGTTTTGTCAGGATATTGTGCCCATCTCTAGGAAAGCTGCTGCTGCAACCAGCAACACTGTTGGCCCCCTTTTTTTGTTAAGAAGCAGAAAATTAAGCATGTGTCTACGCCTCAAATTTCCTTACAAAGGAGTAGTTTACTAGGTCTAGCTTATGGTTTAATTCAGTCTGCTGATCATTTTTCTACGGTAGTTTCTGGTAAAAGAACAAGGGGTATTTCCTTTCCTGAAGACATTCAAAATGCTTAATCTGGACAGGAGGATGAAGGGACAAATACAGTTTTCTCCTCAGACTGTGATTCAGACTAAGAGGACAGCTCAGTTTTTGGATTTCCCTTTGGGGGGTTTCTCTTTTGCGGAGACTATTTCTAGAATATGCCCATGTTTTCGGTGGGAGAACACAGAGAATTCTCAGTCTCTCAGAAACTACTATGAGCTCTTTTCTCTACCTTAGAGGATGTGTGTGTTACTGCCTGCAATTTTCCTGAAAGTCAGTCAACTACTCCTAAAAATGCAGACAAAATGTATAAAGTTCCTCAGTCTTTTAAGCTTTTATATACTCTTCCAAGACATGATACAGCAGATACAGCTTTACTTAATCCTTCTGCCACTAAACAATTAATTCCTATACTACTACTTCTGATAAGGATGGACAAATTATTGAGAAGTATGGGAAACAAATGTATGCTTCTGCAACTTGATTTTCAGAATTTTGAATTGTTAGCCTCGTACGTTAAGGTCTGTCCTGAGTAATTGTGAAAGTATGAGGAATGTTTTGTATGCAGTTTCTTCTTGTGAGGAAAAATCTGCTTTAAATGATTCCATTTCTTCTATTGTTCAAGTCACTACTCATATGTTGATACATCTTCAAGGGCTATGGCCACTGCTACAGTTTTTAGGAGGTCTGTATGGGTGCATTCTCAGAATTTCCCAGATGATAAAAATTTTCCATTGGATAGAGATTTAGTTTTTTGCACACACACCCCCCACCCCCACCCCCCACCCCTGCTACAGGTGTTATGAAAGGTGTAGGCTGATACAAGGAAAAGATTTTCAGCCTTCATTTTCCAAATGAACATTGGCCGTGGTGGTGCAGCAGTTAAGAGTTATTGCCTCACAACTCTAGAGGTTATCCGGTTCAATCTCGGCTGAAGCACCTTCTGTGCAGAGTCCACATGTCCTCCCTGTGGTCAAGTGAGTTTCAAAAGACATGCAGGTAGGTGCGTGTGTGTGCCTTCTGTGAAAGCTGAGCACCAGGCTGGCAACTCAACACCATAAAAACACCACTGGCAATCAATCTGCGGACCGGTGATCCGCTGTGGTGACCCCTAACAGGAGAAACCGAAATGCAGTTTATTTTCCAAAATGTACAAAGGGATTCTCTAACTCCTCATCCAAATCTGGTAAGAAACAAAATAAACTGTCTCAACAAAATGCAGGTAAACAGGTGTTTAAGAAGAAATGGCAAGGGGGTTCCAAAAATAATTCTGGAAATCCCAAAAATCAAGGAAAGTCCAGGAAGTCTGAATGACTATTTAAGAAACTTTGTTTCCCCTCCCACCCCTTTTTCTTTCAAAAAGTCTGAATCGCCACTTCTCTCTTTAGTAAATAACAATTTCAAACAAATGGATCCTAAAGATCATTTGTAAGGGTTACAGATAGCATTGGGAGGAAATTCCTCCTTTCCAGAGGGAAATTCCTCATCTTCCACAACAGACTCTTACTTCTACTAGTCCATCACTTGCTGTCCCAGGGAGTGTTAGAACCAGTTCCCCCTTCCCAGGAGGAAAAGGGGCTTTATTCAAAGATGTTTTAAGGAAAAAGAAAGAAAGACGTTTTAAAGAAAAAGAAAGAAAGAAAAAGAAAATGCTTGGAGACTAGTTTTGGATCTTTCTTTCCTACATGTGTTTGTGATAGTGTCCAAATTTAAAATTGTCACTTCACAACCTGTTACCTCTTATTCCTCATTCAAGTTTCCTGTTAACAGATGCTTATCCTCACATCCCCATTCATCCAGATTTCATGCGTTTAAGGTTTTGCGTGTTTGGATGTCTGGATCATGTTACAAGTTCTCTGCCTTACCCTTTAGACTATACACTGCACAAAGAGTGCTCACAAAGTGTCTAGCTCCAGCTATAGCTCATTGCAGGCTACAGGGTATCCACATTTGTTTTCTCCATATTTAGAAGACTTGCTTATCTTTGCAGAGTCTTTTCAGGAATCTCCCTCTTGGGTGAGAGACCTCTTACACAAGCTGGAATTCCAATATAATGTTCAAAAGTCTTTGACTCCTTTCTCAGGACTGTGTTTCTGGGATGTCCAGACACCACACTTCAAAGAGCTTTTCTTCCACAAGAAAAAAACAGATCTATTTCTAGTTATATTTGCAGGATTTTCCACTCAGACTTTGGTGACTGTGAGGAAATACCCCAGGATTTTGAGGCTCCTGGCTTCTAGGATTCTCATGATACCCCTGGCGAGACACCATAGGAAAAATATACAGTAGTACCTGAAGTCTCTAGTTCCGACACCAACACAGTTTGCCTTTTCAAATTCCAGTCTTGGAGTTTTTGTCAGACCAGAAATCACTTGGTAGTGACAATGGATATCCCTAAATCAAGGTCTTCCCTTCTCTCTCCATGTTCCAAAGCAGTTAGCCACCACAGACACCTTGGACTTTGCTTAGGGAGCAGTTTCATTCGGTACAAAAGTGCAAGTTTGTGGGACACCTAGGACAGATGCAAACACATAAAAAAAAAAAAAAAGATATCTGTTCTGATCAAGTCACTCAATTCTCTGAATCATCCTTGGTCTCCAGGACCTCCAAGTTTTTACAGACAATACCACAGTCATGTGGTACATCAACAAACAAGGGAAAACCAGGTCCTACCCCCTTTGCAGACAAGCTGTGTTAGCATGTGCTATAGCTTCACAGCACAATCTCATTCTACAGGCATCATAAATTCTGTTAAAACTGTGTGGCAGACAAGCTGATCAGGACAAGGGCAGACTCCCATGAATGGAAACTAGATTGGAGGATCTTCCAAGATTTGATCCACCTGTAGGGGTTTCCTCAAGTAAACCTTTTTGCTTCTTCTCTGAACAATCAGCTGGGAAGATTCTACTCCAGGACTCCATTCAAGAAGGCCAGGAATATTCTTGTATGCCCTACCAACTCTTTACACTACCAGGATACTTCTGAAGATTCAGAAGAAATCCTCCAAAATTATTCTGGTGACTCTACTATGGTCCAGGCAACAGTAGTTCTCCATTCTTTTGGGAATGACCAGGGACAATTACCACAAGCTTCCTCACAGAATGGATACACTCACACAAGAACATGGGTGTTTGATACACCCACACACACACCAATCAACTTCAACTGCCTGCCTGGATGATAGGGTCTTAATTCCTTTTAGGCACCTCTTTACTGAGAATGTGTAGCAGGTACTAATGGAGACAAGAAAACCCACTAGAAAATCATATTATCAAATGGAACAGGTTTTCCAGTTGGTGCCACCATAACCAGCACCCATTCAGGACTAGTTGCTCCCTGGTTTTACAATATTTGTATGAATTACTATCCTATGACCTTTCTTCTGCTCTGTCAAGGTTCATTTGTCAACCATTTCAGCAAGTATGCCCATGGATCCTACTCTTTCAATGCTGTCTCATGTCAAAATGTTCTTGAAAGGGGTTTTGCATTAGAGGCCTCCAAGTAATCCACTGCCCCCTCCTTCAGATCTTAACTTTGTGTTAGAGAATATAACTGTTGCTCCATTTGAGCAGCTAACCTGACTGACTTGAGATACTTAACATGGAAAAAAGTTTTACTGATTGCTCTGACCTCTGTAAGTAGAGTATCTGACTTGCAAGCTCTTATGGTTAGTCAACCCTACCTCATTTTCCACACAGACAAGATTTCTTTGAGAACTAATCCTTCTTTTATGCCTAAAGTAGCATTAGACTTTAAACCAAACTATCCATCTTCACATTTTCTATCCTGAACCTAAAAATGAAGGAGAAAGGATACTCCATACCTTGGATATCCACAGACCACTCAGGTACTACCTTGATAGAAGTAATTCTTTAAAATTTTCAGATCAATTGTTAATTTTTTGTGAAGGTAAGAAGGGACAACATGTGTCAAAACAGACTATTTCAAAATTGTTATCTAAGGCTATTACCTTTTATTATACTCAGTACAACAAAAGTATTCCACGAAAGGTCAAGACCCACTCTACCAAGACTTTGGCTTCATACACGGCTTTTTGGAAAGGGTTAGCTTCTAGAAATATTCTAGAAGCAGCAACTTGGTCCTCTGTACATGGTTTTTACAAAGCACTTTAAGCTTGATTCCTTCTCTAGGACTAGACCAGGCTTTGCAATGACCATATTCCAAGTGCTCTTTGACTCTTCTTCTTCCACCTCCCAAATGAAGTAATCTAGTGTGATCTACCAATGTAAATAAAACTACTGCAGCATTGATCAATATGATGAACATAGCACAACTGTGTAAGTAAGCTTACCATAATAGTAGATATTCAAATGATCACTGCTGCAGTAGCTACTCCCTCCATCCCCCCTTGTTTTTTGGCATGTTGTTTATGCCAGAGTGTGGTTATTTATTTTTTGTTCTTCCTAGCATTGTTCTTTCAGGGCTCAGCTTCCCTCTCTCTACTGGCAGGAAAGCTCTGAAAGGGTGGGCTCCCAAACTTGTCTTTTAGTCAGTTCCACTCAAGCTGCCTGACTGTTTGGGTATGTGGAAGATACCCTGAAGATTTGGAAGTTAGCCAAGTGTTATATCATTGGCAGGCTATAACCTATATAACCCATATAACTAGGGCTACTGTAGCAATGATCATTCAAATGTATACTGCCATGGTGAGTTTACTCACACAGCTGTTCTTTTTGTTGCTATGGAACCTGTACATGTAATACATTTAAGTTTCTCAAACAAACCATAAACCAAAAAAGGAAAATAAAACGAGTTGGCATTGCACAACCAAGATATAAATGGCTCTTTCTTCACTAGATTCTGACCCAAGAAAAGAAAATTATTCAGTTGAACAGACTGGTTAAATAACCGTTCTTGCACCAGTTGTGGGAGGAAAGTTGCGTTTGTCCAAAGAATACTCAATCCTTCTGAAAGCCCAAATGGGATTATGCACACACAGGGGCTATCAACTAGTTGTTACTGTGCTGTTTGAGGAAATCAGGGGCTCCATGACATTCATGGGTACCCTCTGAAATAGTTCTTCAATAGCAGACAAAAGCAGCCTTACCTTTGTTGCTGTCTTTGGTACTCAAGTGTTCAAGTATTCCATCATGTGTTTTGCTACACTGGGGTAATACAAACTTTGCATAAGCCTCGTCTTTGTGTACTTTATGACAAGATTACCTAAAAAAGGATCATTAAGGGCTATGGCTAGAAGTGCCTTACACTATACCCCTAGGAGTACCAAATGTGCAGCTTTTTAATTTGGGCCACCTATGAAGAAGATAGGCACTTCCTATTCAGACTTTTCCGGTCAACAAAAACAAGAACAAAAAAAAGCTATATTGCCATAACAGCAACTTGTACCAGCATAAAAACTCCTGTCACACTTGAAAGTCAGAAGCCTCCTTGACTATCTCCTAAGGTTTTTAAACATAGAATCTGAGAGCTGTGCCTGTCACAACTCTTTTTTTGTGATGCTCACTATATTTCTCCTTTCTTACAACATCTTTTGGTGGTTCAGACGTAGGATTACTACTACCAGCTATCCCCTCCCCTGACACAGTCACTTTCAGAAGTACTCTTGCATTGTTTGACACCTTTGGCTCCAATTCAGGATTGCTGCTTTTATTCCACATCAACAGTCTCTGTTGAAGGTGTAGATACTGACCGGGTCCCCCAGTTCCCTCCCCATGTCTTACTCTTCACAACTAGTTGTGTCCAACTTGCATATACACACCATCAACAAAGTTATTTCATTTCAGGCCATCTGCCAGAATATCATGCTAAACTGCCATCTGCTTGTCTCCTTGCCTCCCTAGCACATGTGACAGCTGTGCACTGCAGACATAATATTCTAAATCTTGACAGTGTTATACAAATATGACATTGATAAGTACAAGTAAAGTAAATTATGCAAGTTCTGCTCATTTTAAAGAGAATCACACTTGGATTGCACGTTTCTTAAAAATGTACTGTCCTTCAATAACAGTAAAGAAAAAGAGGACAAAGTCACATCCCTCACATTTTGCCCTGTAGCTTGTAAAAGTTTAGATTTTTTTTCTTTAGTAAATCACTTAGGTTTCCAGTCAGTCACTAATGTCAGAGTGTCATACTTATTACTCAGAAAATATATGCTTATGCAAAACATTTTGTGCTATTAACTGACAGAGTAATATTTAAAAAATTGTCCTTTATTTTGTGTTCTTATACTCTCCTGCCATAGTTTTTAGCTTTGTCCAGATTAAGGCATTAAGAGATAAAGAAACACAACACAATTGGACGCTGTTGTTGGTTTCAGTTATCTGTAATTTAAGTTCGGCCAGATGTACTGTGCTTTAATAACGCTACATGAAAAGACCACTTACAACACTGGCATTCCAGTGGCACAAGAGAAACCAGTGTCTGATTGCATTCTTGACAGCAACTTATGCACAGTCCAGTGTTTCGCACTTTCACAAAATAAATGCAATAAATATGATAACTTAGCAAGTGTGACAATTTTCCTTTAAATACTTAGGTTCACGTGTTTATCCAGTAAAAAAATAATTTGAGATATGTACCATATTCACCTGCACATTTTTTGTCACAAAAGTCTTCAACTGTTGAATGCAGAGCTTTTAAAAATTGCAGTGACAAGTTAGCAGAATTCTTCTGCTACTTAAATGTCACCTAGTCAGTATTTCCAAAACACAGAAATTGAAAATGCACCTACCAAATACAGTATTAACATACAGTATTAACTACTATAAATTCAGGGTTAAGTTGTGCCTAGGCCACAAAGCCACCGATTTAACCTTAGTGTAACACAGAGACTGGAAATGAAAGAAAATGCCAGAACTAATCATTTTACTCACCTATTATATAATTTGCTACATAACATAAGAGTGACCAATCTCTCATTTAATTAATCCACAAGTTGAGAAATTATCTTCTACTGAGAGTTAGACAAGCTGACACTTTGTTTAAAGCATAATTTTGCCAGCTGGATTGGAGACCATAAATGCAGTCTTGGTCTTAATGATGGCAACCAAATGAACATCACCTGTGAAACCTAAAGAAAACAATCTTACATCATCTGGTAAAAAAAAGGGCCCAACCTGAACAAAGAAAAAAATGAGAGCTGTATAAAACACAGCTAGTATATTTCTGAAATGCCAGAGGACTCCCTCAAATAATCCTCACTGACAGACAAATTTATAAGCGGGGTGACACCTTGAAAACTCCTGGACTGGCAAGCATGGCTTTGACCACATCCACCTCTCACTGGCCACCAAACCAACCCTTTACAACATTCCACCAACATTACTACTGATTAAGATACTCCAGAGTCAGGTTAGAGTTACTCTACAAAGTTGTTTCTAAGAAATCACCAACTGACTACTTCCATACTGTCACACTCTCTCTCAGAAAATCACTTTTCTGATGCTATACACTGAAATGACAAATTGCACAAATGCATGTCAAGGTATTATGTATTTAAGTTATTTAAGCAATATCTATGACTGTGCATGGGTACATCAGGATTTACCCAGAGCTGGCGCAGTTTGATCACGAGGGCCACCAACAGAGTGTTGGTGGAAACTGGGCTACTGTTTACCGAAGGAGAAGAGGGGGAAGACATGTCTGAGAACAGGAAGGTTAGGAGTATGGTGGTGAGGGTAGGAACTTTGAATGTTGGTAGTATGATTGGTACAGGGAGAGAGCTAGCTGATATGATGGAGAGAAGGAAGGTTGACATATTGTGCGCACAAGAGACCAGATGGAAGGGGAGTAAGGCCAGGTGTATTGGAGGTGGGTTCAAATTGTTCTATCATGGTGTGGATGAGAGGAGAAATGAGGCAGGGTTTATCCTGAAGGAATAGTATGTCAAGAGTGTTTTGGAGGTGAAAAGAGTGTCTGATAGAGTGATGTTTATGAAGCTGAAAATTGATGGTGTGATGATGAATGTTGTTTGTGCATATGCTCTGCAAGTTGGGTGTGCAATGGATGAGAAAGAAAAATTTTGGAGTGAGATGGATGAAGTGGTGGTGAGTGTACCCAAAGGTGAGAGAGTGGCAATTGGAGCGGACTTCAATGGGCATGCTGGTGAAGACAGAGGAACCAAGCTGGGAAAGATGTGCAGCAGGCAAAGGTGATAAAGGATAATGAGAGAAATGTACTCACAAGCAAAGAGTGTGTTGAGCAGATGGAAAGAGTACTTTGAGGGGCGGATGAATGAAGAGAATTAGAGAGAGAGAATGTTGGATGATGTGGGGACAGTGAATCAGGAAGTGCAGTGGATTAGCAAGGAGGAAGCAAGTACAGCTATGAAGAGGATGAAGAATGGAAAGGCTATTGGTCCAGATGACATACCTGTGGAAGCATGGAGATGTTCAGGAGAGATGGCAGTGGAGTTTTTAACCAGATTCTTTAGTCACAGCATGAAGTTATGGGAAAGAGTAGTGGAAGCTAGGTTAAGAAGGGAGGTGATGATTAGTGAGCAGCAGTATGGTTTCATGCTGGGAAAGAGAACTACAGGTGCGATGTTTGCTCTGACGGAGTTGATGGAGAAATATAGAGAAGGTCTGACAGAGTTGCATTGTGTCTTTGTGGACTTCGAGAAAGCATATGACAAGGTGCCTAGAGAGGAGTTGTGGTACTGTATGAGGAAGTCGGGAGTGGCAGAGAAGTACTTAAGAGTGGATGAGGGTAGCGTGACAGTGGTGAGGTCTGGAGTAGGAGTGACAGATGCATTTAAGGTGGAGTTGGGATTACATCAAGGATCAGCTCTGAGCCCTTTCTTATTTGCAATGGTGATGGACAGGTTGACAGACGAGATCAGACAGGAGTCCCCATGGACTATGATGTTTGCCGATGACATTGGGATCTGTAGCGAGAGTAGGGAACAGGATGAGGAGATCCTGGAGAGGTGGAGACATGCTCTAGAGTTTAGAGGAATGAAGGTCAGCAGGACTAAGACAAAATACATACGTGTGAATGAGAAAGAGGATGGAGGAATGGTGAGGATGCAGGGAGTAGGGTTGGCGAAGATGGATGAGTTTAAATATTTGGGATCAACAGTTCAGAGCAATGCTGAGTGTGGAAGAGGCGGAAGAAGAGAGCACAGGCAGGGTGGTGTGGGTGGAGAAGAGGGTCAGGAGTGATTTGTGACAGACTGGTACCAGTAAGAGTGAAAGGGAAGGTCTACAAGAGGGTAGTGAGATCAACTATGTTATATGTGTTGAAGATGGTGGCACTGACAAAAAGGCAGGCATCACAGCTGGAGGTGGCAGAGTTAAAGATGTTAAGATTTGCAATGGGTGTGTCGAGGATGGGCAGGATTAAGAATCAGTATATTAGAGGAACATCTCAGGTTGGACAGTTTGGAGACAAAGCCAGTGAGGCGAGATTGCGTTGGTTTGGACGTGCACTGAGGAGGGATGCTGGGTATACTGGGAAAAGGATGCTAAGGATGGAGCTGCTAGGTAACAGAAAAAGAGGAAGGCCTAAGATAAGGTTTATGGATGTGGTGAGAGAGAGTGTGACACAGCAAGCTACAGAGGACAGGAAGAAATGGAAATAGATGATCCTCTGTGGCGACCCCTAATGGGAACAGTCGAAAGAAGATCATCATGAGGGCAAAGCCTGAGTGGTTAAAGAAAGCTAACTGTGGATAAATCCTGTTATACACACAAACAGTCGTTGATTGTTGTGATTATTTTGGAAAAAAATTACTTACCTTTCTTAAATAATGCATTAATTTGCATGGGGGCACTTCTGTCTTCACTATACTGATATACTGTGCATGCGTATGAGACTTGCATTCCCACGCTTGCACAGTACATCAGTGCAGGAGAAGCAATAGAGAAACAAAAAAACCTAAAAAGCAATGGAGATTCTGTTAAGTGTTAAAAAATACTTTTACAGGTGTAGTGAAGAAACATGAGGAAAATCGTGTGTTTCTGTTTTACTTTTTTAGAACGTACCTGATTTTTCTCATATTTTGGTGTGTCCTCTGTAGCATATGCCAACAGAAAAATCTGTCCACTCAATGGAACTTCAGCAGGCAGACTTTTTCTTTAATGGTATATACCTGATTTACAGCAGGAATGCTGGTTGGGTTGTCCAATCGGAGTGCTCGTTTTTGAATAGCAATGAGCCTTTATTGTAGAATTTCCTTTTACACATTATTCCACTAACCTGAATATTTATTTCCTGATGCCTGTGCCTTTTTCTTACATTATCCCTCCCTCTTCTCCACCACTGCTGTTGCTCAATCACAACTTCTAATTACTTTTGTCTCTCTTATTTCAGATGAGAGACAGTGTTAAGAAACACTTGATAAAATCATTTTAAACTGAAATTTTACTGCAACTTTTCTTCCCCTGTCATAGCTTACCTGTAGTCTCTGGCTTCTGATGTCAGGGGTAACTGAACCTGGGATTCATTAGCTATACTTTACCTTCCATCAAAATATAACAAAACTGAATAAGCAAGCTTCAAAACTAGGTATTTTGCCACCCAAACATCACTTCTGCCTACTAGGTCACTAAGGATCTATACTGTCATTTCCTCAACAAGCTCAAGGTAGGGAAACTAGTTACACATGTGCTACATAACGAAATTAAGTTACTCAACCTTTGTTAAGATCTAAGACTGTTCTTTATGCAAAGCTCACACTGTCTGTCATTGTCAATGTATATAAATGTATATTCTACATCTGCTTGTACCTACCTAGGTGACCTGGATTCATCTAGCAATCCTGGTACTTGATGAGCCGATGGGGGAGGGGATAGGAAAGGCAGCATCCTTTTTAGCAGCTTGCTTATTTTGGGGAGAGGATAGGAGTCATAAGAAGGGGTGGCAGCTCTAGTGGTGATACCAGGATACACATCACATGCGCAGAAATACTGAGGGTGGGGTACGGGTTAAGCACCAAGAGATGTTTTTGGTTGTAATGACTGCCTATCACGCACTGGGATAAGGAAATGGACAGGGTAATAAACTGAAAAAAAAATCTCTATGCCCAAAGTACGATGTTGCATTAGGAAGTCCCACTCTAATCTCCAGCAAAAGGAGGTTGTTGGAGTAGGTGGGGGTGGGGGTGGGGTTCTTTCAAGTGCGACTCCTAGATACTAGTGGCAGCTGATGGTCTGCTGCATCAGGCTGAAAGAATTAAAACAAATCTTTAATGTGTTTCTATAGTTTTTGTGAAAACAAAACTTACAGCACAAATCACAAAAGCTCTTTTCTGTTAAAGGCAAAGCCTCCACACGTCCTCTTTAGTTGTATACAAGATTAATTAAAAATAACTTGAGTATTTTTCTCACCATGTGTTACTCCTGACCTTATTATCTACAAATCTACAAGGTGCGGTATACAACTGCAGACTGTATAACATTCTGTAGTTCACATTACACAAGTGTAACTAATACACACTATAACATTCTAAAGCTAATAATGATGTAAAGCTTCTTTCCAAACAGCTCTACCTTGGCCCTTCTCCTGTAACCACCAATAGCCATAAATGACTACATTTCCAAAAACTGCTGCACAGATATACAATAGCAGTATTAAGACAATTTTCAGTTCCGTATGGAAAGCATTAACATGACTGGTAGCAAGAGAGACATGGATAACTTTCTGATTGTGTTTTGTTAAGGTTGGTGTGTGTGATAAGGAGTCACTACCTAGCCTGCTAGCATTTCTGAAATGTGTAAGGTTTACATGCAGCAACTGTGTCTTCAGGATTCAATGTTGCTGTAATCATGCCAATAAAAATTTAAGGCATTTAAATTCCTCATAGTAGACATGGGATAATACAGACCATGCAGGACAGATGCAAAACAAACTAAGAAAAACTTGCAGAAGACAGGTATACTTTTCTAAAAGAATGAACAAATCTTTCAAGTCAGTAGTAGGCTGCTTAAAGCACCTGGATATATGGGATTTCAATGATGCCATACAATTTTCGCATCAAGTATTTTAGATTTGTGAGGCTTTGATTAATGTGCGCAGCTGAAAGACACCTATATAGTAAACACAGTTTCCACCTTCCTCCACAAAACAATTACTATACAACTAGATATACATAAACCTGAGTTAGGTGCTTCTTTCCTTCTATGGCATTTCTTTGCTATTCAGCTTATACAGTGGACAATGCGTTAAGTTTTGATGAAATCCTGTAATACTTTCTTTAGAAATTTTACTCCTGACACTTGGCATCACATTAGTCATCACTCTACATTTCTTTTCTTGTTTTTTTTTTCCCTTGGTCCAAGAAAAGCCGTCACAGCAAAACGTTTATATAGAGTTTTCCTTCCTTCCTTCCTACAGGGGGTCATAAACCGATTGAATCGCCAGGGATTCCCATCTTTTTGGAAACCAGACAGCCACTTAAGCTACTTTCTATCCTTCCCACAGCAGACATCAATCTACTGAGTAATTCACACCCTTTTCCTGTAACAGTATCAGAGCAGAAGACTTTCAAATGACAAGAAGCATAAAATCGTGATGTCACAAAGAAAGAGTGAATGAGGACTAGTCCATACAGTTGACAGCTAGACTTACAAAAAAAATAAGCATGAAGCAGAAATGGCTTATAACAACCTACTTAAAAGCATGACAAAGAAAACAAAGTAGGAAAAAAAAGTAAAACTCAGACCAATGATTCTGAAAGTAAGCAGTAAATTTGAGCACTAAAATGGAAAGAAAAACCTGCGGAGAGTACATGACTGGCAAAAACAAATGCATGACAGTAGGTCTGCCTTCATAGTATCAATTTAGGATAGAACAAAACAGAAATTAGTAATAACTATTTACAGTACCGCAGACAGACAAGTATTGCAGAAAACTCCAAGGCAAACTTAGAAAAAGTATGCAGTTTTTCACTCTCTGATCATAGTGGGCTTTATAACAAGTAATCATACAGCTGGTCTACCAGTTACAAGTCCAGCAAGGTGCACTTGCTTTGACAAAAGAATTTAGTGAAACAAACAAAAAAATTGTAACCATCAGTATTACTCAGCTCTCTTGGTAAAAAACTAAAACTTGGGTTGTTGTGTGTAGTTCTGAAAGAAGAGGTAGTGTACATTGCATTTACAGTATTATATGACTCTGTGAGAGAAATTATTTACAAAAACACTGAATATTGTACAAGAGCTGTGATCACCATTTTAACTGAGACCGCACCTCATTTTGTCTTAAGCACAGTTGCTTTTCCACTGATTCTTTATGATTCGAAGAGTGTTGGCATCAAAGGAAAGGGATACAATTCACAGCTTCTATACAATGATTCTGTAGCAGTTCATTTGGCATCAAAGTTTTAGTTGGACTCATTTTGTATCATACGAGTTATTGTGTGTGCGTGTTGTGCAAAAAAAATAAATAAATAATGTGACTAAACTGTCATAGCTCATGGTTATAAACAGCAGGCCATCATGTGCTACAAAACCAGAAAGGTTGACTATTGAGTTTAAATGGTTACAAGTGGCAATATTTCATAGTGGGTAGAGACAGAGACTAAAGTGGAATGTGCATCATGAAACAGGCATCTGAAATCATTGATAAAATTAATTTCTATAGTACTTTCTATAGTACTGAAATAACTACTGACAGCTGATCAGGTAAAACCATATTAACCTCATCTGTAAACAAGGGTGTAGCTAGGATTTTCAAATTTGTACTGACAGCTCTCAAACTTCTACCCCCCTCCCCAGCCAAGCTACGGCCATTCTCGTAATTCACGGTTCGCTCTTTTAGTGTCGATGAAGAGGCATTCGCTGTAATGCCTCTTCAGTAATATAATATAAATTCACTCAAACTCGGTTCCTTGAATTGAAAATTAACCTGAAATGTCAGTTCTTTGAAAAATGCAGCATGGTAGTTGGGGTAGAGACTTTATGCTTTTGTTTTCTGTAACTAAGGTACAGGTTTTGAGCTTGAGTAAATTACTAACCACCTGCTACCACTAACTAGGATGTTTCATTCACACACACACCCTACCTACCTCTTAGTGCAAGAAATATGGACAAAGCCTAAAATAAACAGGGACAGATATTAAATAATGTTCTCGTGAACTTAGAAAGTTGCTAGAATAACAGGATTTGTGCTAGTATGAATTTTTCTAAAGGACATGAAGTCTGAAGCTCAAATGTCTGTCATTATTTAGCAACTTCAGCCTTCAATGATTTTCTAGAAAATCACAAAATTTATGAGGAACAGACAAAAATATGGGGCAAAAATCTGGACATTCTGCAAAATGTGGACAGTTGAGAGGTATGCTACCTACCACACACACACACACACACACAAACAACCTCTCAACCTCTTACAGCAACAAACTCATAAATAAAACTGAGGCAAAGGCCCAAAAATAAGGACATTTTTTTAAATATTGCTCTTATAAACTTAGAAAGATAATAGAATAGTAGTAGGTCTTGCATCAGTACGAATTTTCTGAAAGGTATGAAATCTGAAATTGAAATGTCTGCATTATTTTCTAACTTCAGTCTTTAACAATTTGCCACTAATTTGCCAGAAAACTGCAATTTTATGAAAAACGGACCAAAAATGTGATGCAAAAATATAAAATTGCCAGACAATACAGCTGGGAACCTGTCAAAGGAGGGACACCATTTTAATATGAGCACAGTTAACTTAGAGCAGCTCACAAAATTAGAGAATCTACATGCATTTCTGAAATAAAAGTAATGTATAACTCTGATCATTACAGTTATTTATAAAAGTAAAGTAAACCCTCTATGTTTTCTTCCAAAATTGCTATTTTGTGGAGGGATCATTAGGGGAAGAGCAACATTTTGAGCCAAAATCAGGGACAGTTGAGGTTTGGCTATGCCTAATTCTATAACGCAATTTATTTGCATGTACCTCTCAACCTGTTAATGCAATAAATCTGGACAAGGCCAAATATATTGAGGGAACATATAAACAGTACTAAACTTGCTCTTCTATAAACTGGGACAGTTGATAGAACAGGTCTTATTTTAGCATGCATTTTTCTGAAGGTTATAAAGTCTGAAACTAGTGTGTCATTATTTAGTGACTTAATTCCTAAATCATTTGCCAGAAAACCACAAATTGAGGAACAAACCAAAAATAAGAAGCAAAAATCTATTCATTCTTTGAAAATCTGGACAGTTGGGAGGTATAGTTCAGCTGGGGCTGTCTAAGTTTGCCGCCCTTCCCTCACAAAACCATGGTCGAATGGAGCCTCCCCTGCAGCCATTCCAATGATCCATTACTTTGCTATTTCACTCCATTTACCATAAACACTAATGTGCATACTGATTTACTTCTATGATGATTTGAACTTCATTTGAAAGTTTTATTTTGCATTTTACAGCACAAACACTAAGACATCTGCTAAACAAACTTGGCATTAAAACTTCTCTGCCCTTGAAACTCACATTCATTGAAACAACATTAAAACCCACATTCAAAGAAAAATACATTTTACCCGTGGCAGATAAAAATTAATTCTGGGATGCTTTTAAATCATAGGCCCCTTGCATATGAAACATACATGTGCTCTTTGATACACCTTCCTATTGCTTTGAACATTTTTCCAGTAAACAATGAAACAAAACTGCCCAATTCAGAACATTTCCATCATAAAAGTCTAGTCAAACTTCTACAGTCCACCATTATCAGTAAATAATATGCACAATCTCTGAAGTAGTAAAAAAAGTCATCTAAATAATTCCACATTAAATAAATCTAACTAATGAAGAGGTTGCTGCTAGCAATCACCTTTATATTTCATGACTTCACCGAAAAATAAAGTGTCTGATGCCCCTGAGGAATAAATTGCCTAAATTACATTAATAATAAGCTAGTAATATTGCAATAGGAAATGGATGGCAAACTGAAAACAGGCGCATAGTTAGTGTCTTAACTTTCAGTACAGCAGCATTCACCCCTTATGGGAGTAGAACCAACAACCTTCTGCATTAAAAGCAAGTACACAACATTTTGTGCTACTAGCAATGTGAGCCGACTTAGCATAATCAGCACTAAACTTCTCTTCCCCTGCAGCTCTCAGCTCCTTGTAAAATCTACGCAATACTCAACTACATCTCAACTTCGCAGCACAAGAAGTCTGGAAAAAGCCAAATTTATTGGGGTGGGTCAAAGGGCAAAAACAGGAACACATTAAACATTGCTTGTATAATCTTGGAAAGCTGCTAGAATAAAATGCTGTGTTACCATCATACATTTTACTGCCAAGGTCACTGTGCAAAATAGAACAACATACCACTATGCCAAATCACCTGCTTTGTGAAAGAGAGGAAGACTGAAACTTAAATGGCTATCATTTAATGAATTCAGTTCTCACCATAGCTGTCAACCTCTTAGCACAAAACACCTGGACAAACCCAGTAATGAGGGAATACAGCCCTCAAACATATTCAGTGAATTCAGTTCTTGCCATACCTGTCAACCTTAGCACAAAAAACCTGGACAAAGCCAATAACAGGGTATTACAGTCCCAAAAATAAGGACAAATTTCAAATAGTCATAAACTTAAAAAAATTGCTATAAAAAAGGTTGTGTTAGTATATATTTATTGCTAGAATAAAAAGTTGTTTTACTATGTCACAAACACAGGGATAAGATGCAGACTCCACACAGAAGGCACCCCAGCCAAGAATCAAACCAGAAAACCTATAGCTGTGAGGCAACAATACTGCCACTGCACCATCAAATATGTAAGGAAGTAAACATTCAGAAACCTGAAGTCTGAAATTTAAATGCCTGTCAATTTGTTAATCAGGACAGTCTGACTTGGAACAGAAAAAGAAACAATTCTCAGCAGAGGCCCAGGAAAAAATAATGCAGACATGTCTTTGTAACATGGGAGGACACAAAAGCAAACCCACACAAACACAGGGAGAAGATACAGACACCCCAGCCAAGAACCAAACCTAAGAACCTACAGCTGTGAGGCATCAATGCTACGTTGCTACCACTGTACCATCAAAATTCAAGCATTGCAATATTTAAAAAACACAGATATGATACAGATATTGATCAGATCAAATATGAGGCAAAAATCTGCAATTTCTTTACAAATGGTGGTGGGTAGGTTAATTCAGGTCTTTAACACCTGCATACAAGGTACAGGGTTCAAGCCTGAGGTATTCCCTACCACACCACCATGAGTAATCACCAGTACATCCCACCTGGGGCATTTTCACACACACACACACACACACACACACACACACACACACACACACACACACACACACACACACACACACACACACACACACACTCTCTCTCTCTCTCTTCATATTACTCACCAACCCTCGGTTGCAAGACCCTTCTAAATAAAGTCCTTGAAGTGAGACCAACATAACGTGTACATCCAACATAACGCTTGAATCCTCCCGCTCGTGTACATCCAACATAACGCTTGAATCCTCCCGCTCGTGTACATCCAACATAACGCTTGAATCCTCCCGCTCGAAAAGCATTTGAACTGGCCGGAAATACATGCGCGGTGAGCTCCATTCCGACTGTCTGCCCTGATGAGCTGACGTCATCGTGCAGTAAAGCGCGAAAAAAAAAAAAAGTGAAAATTTAAAAAGCTACCCCCCTTCTAAATAAGTTGTACTGAAATCAGTACAGTGCGTATGCCTCCCGACGTCCCTGTCTGTAAATAAACAGTTAGTGCTAAACTGTTAAGGAAAACCAGTACAGAAATTTCAGCTGTGAAAAAGAAAGGGACTGTAGCAGGTGGCTAGCAGTGGCAATTTTTCTACATGGAATGAAACTAAACTAGTATGAGGAAACCTGTACAATTCTAGGTAGCATATTGTCACTTATTATTTTGGAGAATATTGCATATTATGTAGTCTGTGTTTTGCACAGCAAAGGGCAGTATTTTTTGTGGGGGTGGGTCACATTATACCTTTTTTCTTTCTTGAGCAGTAAAATTATTTGGAAACATTAAAGAGAGATCTAGGGTATATCAAAACACATCAGAAGTTACAGTAATAATGGGCCTTCAATCTTTCTGAAAAACATAGAACCTATATTTGTTCAGGAGCAGGGCCTTTATTCATTTTAGCTGCTTTACAGCCCAATTCCCTGGAATACGTGGAACTTGGAAAGATAAAGTATAGGTTTGGAAGACAGAGCTGAGAAACTGGATCATATCGGTATTAAATGAAACATCCTGCTTTGGATAGATTTGAGTAAAGAACAAGAGTAGCGATATTTACTGTATCCAGCTTCCTTCTTCAGGACTAGAAAAAGACTGGAGTAGAGTCCTTTCCCTTGTTCTTCTTTGGAAACTTTTTTCTAACACTCTCCTTAGCATGAATTGCAGTAATGTTAGCAGTGTTATCTCCCTCTAGGCTGGTGAAAATGACAGGCATTCACAGGGAAAGAGGGAGGAAAGGTTCTGAATTCTGTCTTGAAACCTACCTACCTTCTCCCCCTTACTCATCTGCCAGAAGTTAGCTGAAATTAACTAAAAAAAAAAACAAACAAACAAACCACTTAAGAAAAACAAAAAAAGAGGCAAAATATGGGAAGAGACTGTTTTTAGGTTAGCACTTTTGTCAAGTTTAATAACTCAACTACTTCAGACAAATAGAATAACCTATCAAAACCACTTAAATATTGAATACAAAATTACATGATCGAAGTTAAAAACCATATGACTAAGCAATGCTAAAACATTTTAAAGTAACCACATTACTTTTCTGAAAAATGAATTAAATGCATATAATCATTTAAAATACCATCCCCCACACCAAATAAGCATCCAGCATCCTCATTTTATAAAAATCAAAACCAAATAATGCAGAAATGTATTAAGTACATAATCAACGAATCAAACTCTTCAGTTTCAACACACAGATAATAGAACACAGATCGTTTAAACCTGGCTGGCTATAGGAATGTGTTCTAATCTGCCAGAATAATTCTCGCTGCTCAAGTCTTAAAGGGGCACTATCTCCTTTCTAAAACAGCGTTTCTGCCTCGGACCGAAGCTGAGACCCTGTCACTCACTTAGGTAATCGCCTCCCTTTTTATGACATCACTCACAATGTTCTCACAATCCCATCCCCGATATTGAGTTTCTTTAAAACTGCTTGCAAACCTGTATTACAGTCCTGTTTTACTTCCCCATGGAATAAGATCCTCAGTACTTGGGTTCCCTGCTTCACGCCATGTTCCATACTTTTCTCCTTTTCTACTTTAGGCAAGATCTTCAAAATGTTTTCTAAAGTGTAGAATTTGCCAGTAAACTCTATATGTTTGTCTATGTTTTGGATGCAAGGCAACTGCACTCAGTCCGTAACAGTCAGCACGTATCAAATCTTTCAACAGTCAACATTTTCGCAGAATGTTGTGATCTTTTGACAATATTATTTGTGTGGTTCCTCCTAACATTTGTTTTTCTGGTAAATTACTGGGATGATCCAATGACTGAAGACACAACATAACGACACACATTTCAGACTTCAAATCATTTGAACAATGTATATTCGGTAGCGCACCTAGTTATATGAATCGCACCCATTTTATGATCAACAGACCCAACTGTGAAGCAAAAATCTGGACATTGTACCAAAATCTGGACAGCTGAGAGGTTTGTGGTACACCAGAGATCCCCAACCACTGGGCCTCGGACCTGTTATAAAAAGTGTTTGTGTGAGTGTGTTTGTGTTTCTGTGTGTGTAAGTGAATGCATAAGAGACTGTGTAAGTGTGTATGAGGGAGAGTGAACGGTGTATGAGAGAATGAACAGTGCGTGCATGAAAGCAGAATGCATGTGTGTGTGAATACAGAAAAGACTGCGTGTATGAGAGAGACTGAACGGTGCATGAGAAAATGAACTGCGCGTGCATGTGTGTGTGAATACAGAAAAGACTGTGCATGTATGTATGAGAGAGAATGAACAGTTCATGAGAGAATGAACTGTGCATTCATGAAAGCAGACTGAATGCATGTGTATCAATGCAGAAGAGACCATGCATGTGTGTACGAGGAAGAGTGGACGGTGCATGAGAGGATGAACGGTGCATGCATGAAAGCAGAATGTATGTGTGTGAATGCAAAAGAGACTCTGCATGTGTGTATGACAGAGTAAACAGTGCATGAGAGAATGAACATGCATGCATGAAAGCAGAATGCATGTGTGTGTCACTACAGAAAAGACTGTGGATGTATGTATGACAGAGAGTGAACGGTGCGTGCAAGAATGCTGTGTGTGTGTGTGTGTGTGTGTGTGAAGAATGCAGTAGACTGAGTATGACAGAAGATGAACATAGAGATTGATAGAGCCCTTATTTTACAATCGCTAAGCAACGTTTTTGCTATTTAGCGAGTGTAAAATAAGTCTGGCTTTTAAAAATGTTAATACTAATCTTTTTTTCTCACAGGGATATAGTTCCCTTTCTTCACTGTGAATTGCAGTCCTAGCTGGCCCAGTCAGAAAACCTCCCCATTCCCTTGGAATAAGTGAGTGAACAAGTTGCTTATTTCTATCTTCCCATTACCTAACTGATCAAGAAGTTACCATATCAGTTATTGTTTTTTCTACCCTAGCAGTACAAGGGCTCAAACATATTATTTCTGTTCAGCTTCCCTGGCATACACCCACATGATCTGAGTAGACTAACCTTGCAATAAGAAATTCATCCTATTTGCTCACATAGACATATGTATAATTCAGCCTATATTCTCCAATGTTATGTTTCAAAAACTTGTAAGGTCTATGTGTAAGTTTAGTAGCAGCGAGTAATGCCCAGAGAGTAAGGACAAATCCAGCTGGCAGTAGTACAACAACTGGAGACCAACAGTAGCACCACCAGTAACTGGGCATAACGACAATGACATATCTGCAGGTAAACCTGTCAGAAAAGATGTCTTACCCATGTCTGCTCCCTTACTATCACGTGATAGTTTACTCATACTGAACAACTTTATAATCTGCTACTACTGTGTTGGCATAGGACATGTCAGAGTAATTTGAATCTTTAGTGGGCTTGTGCTGTTGCGTATCTCTGCAGTGCTTCCTTGGTTGTCAGCAAACAAAAGAAAAATGCCTAATATTTTTTGAACTCTCATTTATCTGCCCAGAATTAACTCACCGTAAAGTACAGTTTTGTACCTACCATAAATGTAGATGTTCAAGTGTATACCCTGCTGCAGTCATCACACTTGGGTTATCCTGTCATCAGGCGGCCCCGCAGTCGGCCTGAATTCCAAAGTCTTGGTCCGAAGTAGGTTGCTGTCGCTTCTTCCCTGACATCAGTGCGCCAGGGGTATACAAGTGGCATCCGACGCCATTTTCTTCAGTTTTTCTTGCCCCAGATGTCAGGTGCCCGCCCCCCAAAGGTGGTCAGTAGATAGTACCAATAATAAAAGTTTAGCACAAACAAAACATCCCTCCAGCTATAAGTAAATACACCACAGAGGTTGGATCAGAATGTAAGGTATTGAAAGGTTTTAGTTAGGTCAGAGGGGATGGAGGGAGGGTAACCTGGACTGCAGCAGGGTATACATTCGAACATCTACATTTATGGTAGGTACAAAACTGTACTATGTTCATCGTGTTACCCTGCTGCAGTCATCACACTTGGGTAGAATGCCAAAGCTAAGGATGGGAGGTGGAGTCAAACAGGGTTAGAGGAGGCTAGAAGGCCCTGCAAAACTGCAGTGGCGAAGCCATCTCTAGTCTTAGAGTAAAGTGGTAAGTGATAGTGCTTGGTGAAGGTGTGTACTGAACTCCAAGTTGCAGCTTCCAGAATATCCTTGGTGGGCACCCCCCTGAGGAAGGCTGTAGATGCAGCTGCTGCCCTGGTGGAATGGGGCCTTATGCTAGCAGAAACTGGTTTTCCATGATGGGTGTAGCAAAAATGTATGAAATGTCCTATCCATTTTGAAATGGTCTGTTTTGAGATGGGCTTTCCTTGTGATGCTGTAGCATAGGATACAAAAAGTTGGTCAGATTTTCTGAAAACCTTAGTTTTGTCCAAGTAGTAGCGTAGTTGCCTGTGAATGTCCAAGGAATGCAGAAGTCTTTCTCCTTTGTTCTGTGGATTTGGAAAGAAGGTGGATAAATGGATGGTTTGATTTAGAGCCACACTGGATACCACCTTTGGCATAAAGGAGGGGTTAGTTCGTAGAGAAACTCTGTCTTGATGAAAAATGAGGAAAGGCTCTACTGCCATTAGTGCCTGTAGCTCTGAGACTCTTCTGGCTGAAGTAATTGCTAGCAGCAGTGCAGTCTTCCATGATATAAACTTTAAGTCAGCTGAGAAAGCTGGCTCAAAAGGTGGCAGTGTAAGTTTTTCCAGAACAAAATTGAGGTCTCAAGTTGGTGTTGCCGCTCTCCTGGGAGGCCTAATGTTTTTGGCCCCTCTGAGATACTGCCTTAGAAGTGGATGTGAAAATAAGGGAGGATCCGTGTTGTAGTGAGCTGAAATAGCTGAGGCGTGGATTTTAATAGATGAAAAAGAAAGTCCTTTGTGTAACATCTCAGTTAAATTTTGTAGAATCTGAGGTAAGTCCGGCTGAAGGATATTTTGGCCTTTAGCTTGGTTCCAGGCGCAAAATCTTTTCCATTTGTCTGAATAAGCTTTCCTGGTGCTGGGTCTCCTGGCCTCCAGAATGACATCCAGAACAGCTTGCGAAAGAGGAACAGGCTGGTTGCTTAGGTGATTTGCCATGTAGCCAAATTTAAGGTTTTGAGCTGGCTGTGTAGAATCTGACTGTCTCGCTGTGTGAGCAGATGAGGAATTTGTGGTAAAATCCATGGTGGGCCCTGGGCCATGTTCCTTAGTAGTGGGTACCAGTGCTGGCGTGGCCAGTCTGGGGCAATGAGTATCATTCGGGGTCTCAAAACCACAAATCCACAGAAAGAGGAACCAGTCCATGAAGACGTTTGCAAAAAACTTTTAATCTCCTCAATGGTAAAAACAAGATCAAATCAAGCGCTTTCGCTTGGCTCAGTACCAAGCTTTATCAAGATAAAATATACAATGAATTATGTCCATTTATATACAATTCTCAAACCAACATGTGACCTAACACATAATGAAATCTTAAACCTATAATCCTTTTAAAAATAATTGCAATATTTATAAAACCAAATCCAGTCTGATAAAATAAATCAGTAACATACTGACTGTTCCATAATAACCTGGCTACACTAAAATGCTGGTCATAACCCTCAATAATATATATGAAATTAAAACTTGTAGGTGCTTCTAAATACCATACAAAAACCATCGTGTTAAAATATTCATCATTCGGGGTCTCTCCATCCTGACTTTCAGCAGCACCTTTGTGAGAAGGGGCAATGAAGGAAAGGCATATAATGTCAGCATTTTCCAACTGAATGAGAGTGCGTCCACTTTCCAAGCTTGATGGTGAACTGTCCTTGTGCAAAATTTTGATAGCTGATAAGTTTTGGGGGGTGGCAAACAGGTCTAAGTCTGGGCGGCCCCATTTTTGAGTTATCATTGCAAATACTTGTGGATCCAGTTTCCACTCGTGGGGATCCATGATGTTTCTGCTTAGGTCATCTGCCAATGTGTTCTTTTTTTCCTGGCAGGAATTGAACTTGTAATTGAACTTGGTAGGCCAGTGCTGTGTTCGACAAGGTCATTGCTTACCTGCATAGAGGGTAGGAGTGTGTACCCCCTTGTTTATGTACCACATTACTGTGGTGTTGTCTGTCCTTATTATAAGCCGTCCTAGATGTAGGAGGTCCTTGAAGGCTGTCAGAGCATTCTGTGTAGCTAGCATTTCTTTTTGATTGATGTGCAGATTCCTTTGATCTGCTGTCCATATGCCTTGAACGCACCGTCCTGCCATGTGTGCCCCCCAGGCATAGTCCGATGCATCTGTTGTCATAGTTTGCCTGGCTGGGGGTAAGGTGAAAGGCTGACCCTTGTTGAGGTGACATGCCTGTGACCACCACAGAAACTCCTGTTGAAGGCAGGGAATGAGAGGTATCATTGTTTCCAAGCTGTGGCTGTGTTGAGTCCATACGCTTTTCAGGTACATTGTAATTTACTCATATGCAGTTTTGCAAATGGTATTAGTAGTATGCAAGATGCCATGAAGCCCAAGGCCTGCAGAATTTTTCTTGCAGGGAGTTGGGTCTTTGTTGCCATTATTTTGAAGTATTGAGTTAGTTGCAGTTGTTTGTCTGTCGTCAGATAAGCCATCTGGGTCGTTGTCTTCAAGCTGGCACCCAGGAATGTCATATTTTGTGAGGGCACTAGTTTTGATTTATTTTCGTTTACTGTGTACCCTAGGCAACTTAGAAGGTGTTTTACAAAAGTCAGATGTTGTAAGAGAATGTCCTTGCTTTCTGCTTGGATGAGGCAGTCATCCAGGTATGGGTATATTTGAATTCCTCTTTGTCTGCAGTATGCAATTACTGGTGTCAAGCATTTTGTGAAAACCCTGGGCGCAGTAGATAAGCCAAAGGGCAGTGCAGAGAATTGGTAATGGGTTGAACCTGCAATGAAACGGAGGTATCTTCTGCAATTTTGTCTGATAGGGACATGCAGGTACGCCTCCTTGAGGGCCAACGTTACTAGCCAAGCTTTCTTGCCCAGCATGGGAAGAAGCTGCTGTAGTGTTAGCATCTTGAATTTGGGTACTTGCAAGAAGGTGTTTAGAACTGAAAGGTCCAGAATGGGTCTCCAAGCATTGCCCTTTCTGGGGACTAGAAAGAGCCTTGAGTAAAATCCTTGGCCTTGCTCCTGTGTAGCTTCCAGTTGAATGGCTCTCATGTCCATGAGAGCTGTAATTTGTTTTTGTGCCTCTGCCCATTGATTTTGTGGCAGCTTTGGTATTCCTTTTATCCTTGGCAAGGTGTGGAAATGGAATCTGTATCCTTGTGAGATAATGTCTAGGACCCATTTGTCCTGTGTGACGATGTGCCAGTTGTCTGCAAAAAGTGCTAATTTTCCTCCCAAGGGAGCTGCCAAGAGAGTTTTGCTTGACAGTTTGAGGTTTAAATCATTGTGCTTGCCTTCTAGTAGTTTGGGACCTGTCTTCTCCTCCCTTCTGTGTTGCAGTGCCCCATGGTCGAGGTTTGTAAGGGATTTGTGCTTGTCCTCTGCCCCTTGGGTGCCTGTATTTACCCCTCTGTGGTCTGTCAGAAGCTGGAAAGGACCAATTTTTTGTTGGCCGATTTCTGCTGAAGCGTGGGTGTTGTACCTGTAAGAAATCGTTGACCGTCTGCATAGATTTTGCCTTATCCTCCATTTTCTTTAAAACCTCTTCTGCTTTAACCCCAAATAAGACATACTGCTATAAGGGTGCATCTAGTAACTTTGCTTTAACATGATCAGGCAGAGTTTGTTCCTTTAACCAAGCATGTCTACATATAACAGACCCAGTAACAGCTGCTCTACAAGAAGCTTCCAAGGAATCAAATCCACATTGTAAAGTATGTTTGCCCACCTGTTCAGCTGCATGCAACAGATCCTGCATTTCCTTGAATTCAGACTGTTGAGGGTGCATGCTCATCTTTTGTTTTGAGACATTAGGATTTGCTGGTATTTCAGCAAGTGAAACTGACAATTTAGTGCTCTCATGGCTAGAGTAGCTGAGGTGTAAACCTTCTTCCCCCACCTATCTAGTGCCCTGGAGTCCCCTTCAGAGGGTACAGGATTTTTAGCCATAGAAGCCTTAGCCCCTTTGGGACCCTGGGAGATTGTCTCTGGGTCAGCAACAGGGCTTTTGTAAAGGAATTTGTGCGAGTCAGGCACTCTATAATATCTATCTGGTTTGGCTGGAGCAGGAGGCAGAGAATCTGGATTTAGACTAGATTCTAAGTAAACATCATCCACAATGTCTAAAACTGGAGGGATAGCAAGTGGTCTGTGCTGGGGGAGTAAAAGAAACTCTCTGAGCCTTTTCTTTGAGTCAGAGTAGTCCTGACCTTCCCAGTGGAAATGTTCCATCATGGTATGTAAGGTTTCCCCAAAGGAATAGTCTTTAGGGGGAGAAGCTGAGGGAATGAAATCTTCAGCATCAGAATCTTCATAAGGGGGAAAGGAGTAATCCTGTTCCTCAGAGGAGCCTGAGGAAATAGACACTTGATCAGAGGAGGCATAATCCTCCTCTTGTCTAGGCCTTTTGTCTGGGGGGGTGGTTGGGAACCCCTATTTAAAGAAATCAAATCTTCAGCCATTTTAAGCATCTGTTTCTTAGGCATGGGGCCTTGAACTGGAGACTGAAGTGCAGTCTTTTTTGGTTTAAGAGGAGTCTTAAGCTTAGCATAAGATTTTATGGTGAGAGTAGTCGGTCTGAAGACACCTTCTGTAACTGAAGATGTTTCCAGAGCACCGGCTTCTCCTTCTGCAATGTTGTCGGTAGGGCCTAAAGAAAATGGCTATGTCGGCCTAGAACTCTCTGCTTGAGAATCCAAAGCGGTCTGGGGTTCCAATTCTGCAGTCTCCAGGGGCTGCGTAGGCGGCTCACTGAAAACCGGAGAACTGGCGACCAGCCCAGCCAAGGCCTCGGAGTCTGGCTTGGATCTAGGCTGCCTGTCTTTATCTTTGCGTTTTTTATGCACGCCGGTAGTCGGTTGCTCTGACGGCATAGTGTAATTAAATTTCCTACCGAAGTAGTGTCGTGCGAAATCAAAATGTCGCTTCATAGTTCGCTTATTGAACCTAGCACAAAACCGACAACCAGTGATGTCGTGGTCTGGGCCTAGGCAAGGTATACAATAAGAATGAAAGTCCTTATGAGGTATTTGCTTCCCACAAGAAATACAATTGTTAACTTTTTCTGACATCGGACTGAGGCAAGGAAAGGTTCCCCAACGGGGTACTTAGATTTGAAGACTTAGGACTGAAATTCGATTAGAAAATCTCAGGTGTCGGCCAACCGGCACTTGAGAACTGCTTCTGCTTCGGGCACCGTGTGGCAAGAAAGACTATGGAAAATGGCGTCGGATGCCTCTTATATACCCCTGGCGCACTGACGTCAAGGAAGAAGCAACAGCAACCGACGCCGGACCAAGACTTTGGAATTCAGGACGACTGTGGGGCCGCCTGACGACAGGATAACCCAAGTGTGATGACTGCAGCAGGGTAACACGATGAACATTCTTCCTGTAATATATATGTGTGTGTGTGTGTGTGTGTGTGTGTGTGTGTGTGTGTGTGTGTGTGTGTGTGTGTGTGTGTGTGTGCGCGAGTGTGTGAGCATATATTTAAATATATGTGTGTGTGTGTGTGTGTGTATATATACATATATATATATATATATATATATATATATATATATATATATATATATATATATATACATATATATATATATATATATATATATATATATACATACACACACACACACACACATATATATATATATATATATGGGTCTACTTTAGATGGTCGACATTTCAGAAAGTCGACTTTCATATGGCCGAGACCATATGATCAACTTTCAGAATGCAGACTATGTAAAGTAAACAAACACACAATAAACACTTACCTTAAACTGTTAGCAGGGGGGCTCCGCCCCACTGCACCCCCCCCCCTTGGGGGGCTCTGCCCCCTACAGTTCCTGTAACTTAAATATACCAACTCCAAGATAGCACTACAGTGCGGAAGTGGGAAAGTTTCCCATTACACACTGTGCTGGATAGCGGTTCCCCATGGTCAGCTTTTCAAATGTCGATCATATGGTCTTGGCCATATGAAAATCAACTTTATGAAAAGTCGACCATGTGAAGAGGACCCACATATACACACACACACATACACACACGTGTGTGTGTGTGTGTGTGTATATATATATATATATATATATATATACATATATATATATATATATATAGTTAAAAACTTCATATAAACACTGTGAACACTGTAATAAACGCAAAAATAAAAAATAGAAGTGCCTATTTTCTGGTGCTGTTTATACATACTTCAAATTATTTACTGTTATCTTATGAAGTTCTTGTCACTTATTAACGGACGAACGTGCTAAGCATAGTACAGTTTTGTACCTACCATAAATGTAGATGTTCGAAGATCCACATTGCTGCAGTCATAACTTATGGGTAGTCCGCTGTCCTCGGTCGGCCCGAATACCAAAGTATTAGGCTGACGTCAGTCATGGGCGCTCAGATCTGACGTCAGAGCGTCAAGGTATTAAAGCGCATGACCGACGTCATTTCCTCAGTCTTTTCTTGCCCCAGATGTCAGAAGGCCCTAAAAATAAAGGCCACAGCCAAAAATAGAATAACTCCCTAAAACCATGTACAAAAAACAGCTACAACCCAAATCATACCACCACTCCAAACTACAGAGGGGAAGGAGGGAGGGTAAATTGGACTGCAGCAATGTGGATCTTCGAACATCTACATTTATGGTAGGTACAAAACTGTACTATGTTCTTCATCTCACATTGCTGCAGTCATAACTTATGGGTAGAATCCCAAAGCAGAGGTAAAGGGAGGCTGGCAGAATCATAAAGCATTGGGGGCTGCCAAAATGTCCTGCAAGATTGCAGTGGCAAATCCAGCCCTAGATTTGGAATAAAGAGGAAGATGGTAATGTTTAGAAAAAGTGTGCACTGAACTCCAAGTAGCTGCTTCCAAAATATCTTTAGTAGCTACCCCCCTTAAAAAAGCAGTAGAAGTGGCAGTAGCCCTAGTGGAGTGAGGCCTGATTCCAGCTGGAATCTCCTTACCATGGTGAGAATAACAAAAAGCAATACAAAAGCCAATCCACTTAGAAATAGTTTGTTTTGAAACAGGTTTCCCCTGAGAACCCAAAGCAAAAGAAACAAAACTGCTGAGACTGTCTGAACCCTTTAGTCTTGCTCAAATAATAGCCTGTGAATATCCAAAGTGTGCAAAATTTTCTCCCCTTTATTTTGGGGATCTGCATAAAAAGTAGGCAAATGAATAGATTGGTTCAAGGCCACATTTGAAACCACTTTAGGCATGAAAGTAGGGTTAGTACGCAGAGATACCCTGTCCTTATGAAAAATTAGGAATGGTTCAACTGCCATTAGAGCCTGTAATTCAGAAACCCTTCTAGCAGACGTAATGGCCAACAAAAAAGCAGTCTTCCAAGACAAAAACTTTAACTCAGCTGTAGCTGCAGGTTCAAAAGGAGGTAAAGTAAGTTTTTCCAACACAAAATTGAGATCCCAAGCAGGAGTAGGAGCTCTACGCGGGGGTCTTATGTTCTTTGCCCCCCTAAGGAATTGCTTAAACAAAGGATGAGAGAATAATGGTGGATCACAGTCATAGTGAGCAGAAATGACTGCAGCATGAACTTTTATAGAGGAGAAAGACAAACCCTTGTCTAATAATTCTGTAAGATACTGAAGAGAAACACTCAAATCAGGCCTGGAAATATCAAAGCTCTTTGCTTTGCTCCAAATAAAAAATCTCCTCCATTTATCAGCTTAAACTTTCCTTGTACTAGGCCTCCTGGCCTCCAAAATAACATTCAAAACTTGTTGAGGAAGCTGCGACCCCTCCAGGTTCTAGAACAGAATATGCCAGGTTGTTAGATGCAGGGACTGAATCCTGACATTGAGGAAATGATTGCCCTCCTGAGTCAAAAGGTGTGGAATCACAGGCAAAGGGTAAGGAGGTTCCCGTACTAAACTCCTCAGCAGAGGGTACCAGTGCTGTCGAGGCCAGTCTGGAGCTATTAGAATCATGGAGGGCTTGTCTTGTCTGACCTTCAAGAGAACCTTTGGAAGAAGAGGCAGAGGCGGAAAGGCATAGACGTGAAGATTGCTCCAACTGAATGATAGAGCATCCACTTTCCAAGCTGTGGGATGAAACATCTTTGTGCAAAACTTTGGCACCTGGAAATTTAGTGGAGAAGTGAACAGATCTATGTCTGGAGTCCCCCATATCATTGTCAACTGTCGAAAAACATGAGGATCCAATTTCCACTCGTGGGGATCCACTATCCGTCTGCTCAAAACATCTGCTAAGGAGTTCTGTGCTCCTGGCAGAAACCTTGCTTGAAGAGTGAGTTGCAAACTGAGAGCAGTCTCCCACAAAATCATAGCTTGCCTGCAAAGAGGGTACGAATGGGTTCCCCTTGCTTGTTGATGTACCACATGACAGTTGTGTTGTCTGTTTGAATCAACACCTGCCCTGGGAGAAGTAAATCTTTGAAAGCCATCAATGCAAACTGGACTGCTAATATTTCCTTCAAGTTGATATGTAAATGTTGAAGTCTGGCAGGCCACGTGTCTTGAACCCATTTTCCATTGAGGTGTGCTCCCCAGGCCTTGTCCGAGGCATCAGTCGTTAAAATCTGACTCGCCTCTGGTCGGGTCACAGAGAGTCCCTTGTTTAGGTGACATTCCTGAGCCCACCACAAAAATTCCTTTTGAATGCAAGGTATTATCTGAATGACAGTGTCCAGATCTTGGCAGTGTTGTGTCCATACATTTTTGAGATACCATTGTAGCTTCCTCATATGCAGTTTGGCATTGGGAAGCACCAGAATACAAGATGCCATGAACCCCAAGGCTTGAAGGACTGTCCTTGCAGTCAGCCTGGACCGTAGAGACAATTGATGGAAGTAAAGTGTAAGATTCTTTTGCTTGTCCGGGGTCAAAAGGCCATCTGGGAAGCTGTATTCAGTCTCACACCCAGAAAGCACATTTCCTGAGAGGGTACTAGACTGGACTTTGTTTCGCTCACAGAATACCCTAGGCACCTTAACACTGTCATAACATACTGCAGATGGTGAAGAAGCTCGTGCTTGTCTTGAGCAAGAATCAGGCAATCGTCCAAGTAAGGATAAATTTGTATTCCTCTTAACCTGAAGAAGGCTATCACTGGAGCCAGAACTTTTGTGAATACCCTGGGCGCAGTAGATAAGCCAAAGGGCAATGCAGAGAACTGATAATGTAAAGTCCCAGCCCGAAAACGCAGGAGTCTCCTGCAACTGAGCCTGATAGGAACATGAAGATAAGCCTCTTTGAGATCCAGAGTTACCATCCAGTGATCTTTGCCCAACAGAGGCAGAAGTTGTTGCAACGTCAACATTTTGAATTTTGGAATGTCCAGATATGTGTTGAGGATAGATAAATCCAAGATTGGCCTCCAAGTGTTTCCTTTCTTTGGTACAAGAAATAGGCGAGTAAAATCCGAGGCCCACTTCTGACAGAGGGACCTGCTGTATAGCCCCCATTTGAAGAAATAAAGAAATCTGTTTGTGAGCCTCTAACCTTTGCTGAGGAGGAACGTCTGGCATGCCTTGGAAAGGAGGCAATGTGTGGAAATAAAACTTGTAGCCTCGGTCTATAATGTCCAACACCCATTTGTCCTGGGTGACTAGAAACCAATTTTGCTTGAAGAGTGCCAACTTTCCTCCCAAAGGAGCTGCCAGACAGGAAGGATCTGGCAGCTGAAGATGCAGGTCATTGGGCCTGTTTACGAAAGGACTGGCCCCTGCCCTCACCTGTAGATTGTGCTGGTGAACTCCACGGCCTAGGCCTGAAAGAACTCTGAGCTCTGCCCCTACCACGTCTAGATCTACCCCTAGACTGTGAATCAGAAGAAGGGTAAGTCCAACCCTTAGCAGGCCAGTTCCTGCTAAACTTAGGGGCTGCACCTGCAAAAATCTTTAACAGTCTGCATAGACTTAGCCTTGTCTTCCATTTTTTCAAGACAGACTCCACAGGAGAACCAAACAAAACTTCAGACTGCAAAGGAGCATCTAAAATCCTAGCTTTAACATGCTCTGACAAATTCTGATCCTTAAGCCAGGCGTGCCTGCGAATAACTGAACCAGTGGCAGCCACCCTGGAGGAAGCCTGCAAAGCATCAAAACCACACTGCAAAGCATGCTTACCCACCTGATCAGAGGCATGTACCAAATCCTGTAATTCCTTACACTCTATGCCCTCTGCCAAAGCATCCATTTTAGATTTTAACTGAGTAAGGTGAAAATTCTGGTACTTCAACATATGAAACTGGCAATTCAAAGCCCTCATTGCTAAAGTGGAAGAGGTATACACTTTCTTACCCCACCTTTCCAAAGCTCTAGCCTCCTTATCCAAAGGAACTGGATTCTTTACAACAGAAGCCCTGACACCTTTAGGTCCCTGGCTAATAGTTTCTGGATCGGCCCTAGGGCTTTTATACAGATATTTATGAGCCTCAGGCACTCTATAATACCTATCTGGCTTAACTGGCGCAGGAGGCAAAGAGTCTGGATTAAGGGAAGCCTCAGAGAAAACGTCTTGAACAACATCCAAAACAGGAGGTATAGCCAAGGGCCTATGCTGTGGTAAAACAAAAATTCCCTAAGCCTCTTCCTGGAATCTGAGAAATCCTGACCTTCCCATTTAAAATGCTCCCTCATGGAATGCAGGGTTTCTGAAAAAGAAAAATCCTCTGGAGAAGCAGAAGGAGTGGAATCCTCTGCGTCTGAATCAGAATAAGGAGGAAAATCCTGAATGCCTTCAGCCGAGGACTCTGAATAATCTGAAGCCTGCTCCAAACTTTCCATTTCTGGCTCCACCCTAGGCCTCTTATCAGGAGGGGGCATAGAACCCCTGATTAAAGTAATTAAATCTTCTGCCATTTTAAGCATATGTTTTTTAGGCACAGAACCTGCAGAGCTAGGACTGACACCTGTGGAAGGCAAACCAGGCCTGCCTTTGGAGGGCACCTTAGAGACAGAAGGAGAAGGCCTAACCACCCTAGGTAAAGAAGGGCGAACAGTAACCTGAGAGGCCCCCTCAGCTTGACCTGACTCCTGAGAGGCCACATCTTGCAAAACCAACGTCTCCCCTGAGACTCAGTTGAAACCGGCCGGATCAACCAAATCCACCGTAGTGTCTAAAGAACCGCGTCCGGAACGGACGAGTCATCCTGTTTGGACTTTAAAGATTTATCTTTGCGCTTCTTGTAGCTGGCGCCGGAGGATCCGACGGCATATTGTAATTACACCGCTCGAAGACAAGCCTAGCACAATCTAGCCTACGTTTAATGGTGCACTTATTAAACCTAGCACAAAAGCGACACCCTACTACGTCGTGCTCCGGTCCCAAACAAGGAATACAAAGAGAGTGGTAATCCCTATGCGGTATCTGTTTCCCACAAGAAATACAATTATTCACTTTTTCTGACATCCGGAAGTAACTGAGGCAAGAAAAACAAAATATTCCCAACGGGGTACTTAGCCCAACTTGGTTTCGGTCTGAAACTCAGAATACGAAAATTTCAGAACGCCGAACGGCACTTGCAAACGCTGCTTCTGCTTCGGACCATGCGGCAAAAAAGACTGGGGAAATGACGTCGGTTATGCGCTTTAATACCTTGACGCTGTGACGTCAGATCCGAGCGCCCATGACCGACGTCAGCCTAATACTTTGGTATTCGGGCTGACCGAGGACAGCGGACTACCCATAAGTTATGACTGCAGCAATGTGAGATGAAGAACATCAGCCCCTTTGCATTTTGTATTTCTATTTTTTTATTTTTTAGTGTTTATTACAGTGTTTACAGTATTTATATGAAGTTTTTAACTATATTTTAGTGTGGTCTTTATTTGTGTTTGGAGAGTTCTTACATTGGGGTACATATATATATATATATATATATATATATATATATATATATATAAAAATGTATATATGGTGTGTGTGTGTGTCTGTATACACACACACACACACATATACATATATATATATATATATATATATATACATACACACACATATATGCATGTATATATGTGTGTGTATATACATGTATATATATATATATATATATATATATATATATAAAATGTGTATGTGCCTGTGTGCAGAATGTCTAGATTTTGGCCTCCTATTTTGGATGCGTTTTACATAGAATTTTTTTTCTGTCCAATTAGTGGCAAATCATTAAGGATTCAAGTTAAAAAATAAGGAGCATGACTTGAGATTCAGACTTCAAATTCTTCAGAAAAAAATCAAGCTAATGCAAAAAGTACAGTTTTGTACCTACCATAAATGTAGATGTTCGAGTGTACACCCTGCTGCAGTCATCACACTTGGGTTATCCTGTCGTCAGGCGGTCCCCGCAGTTGGCCTGAATTCCAAAGTCTTGGTCCGGTGTCGGTTGCTGTCGCTTCTTCCCTGACGTCAGTACGCCAGGGGTATATAAGAGGCATCCAACGCCATTTTCTTGCCCCAGATGTCAGATACCCCCCCCAAAAGGTGGTCAGTAGATAGTACCAATAATAAAAGTTTAGCACAAACAAAACATCCCTCTAGCTATAAGCAAATACACCACAAAGGTTGCATCAGATTTTAAGGTATTGAAAGGTTTTAGTTAGGTCAGAGGGGATGGAGGGAGGGTAACCTGGACTGCAGCAGGGTGTACACTCGAACATCTACATTTATGGTAGGTACAAAACTGTACTATGTTCACAGTGTTACCCTGCTGCAGTCATCACACTTGGGTAGAATCCCAAAGCTAAGGATGGGAGGTGGAATCAAACAGGGTTAGAGGAGACTAGAAGGCCCTGCAAAACTGCAGTGGCGAAGCCAGCTCTAGTCTTAGAGTAAAGTGGTAAGTGGTAGTGTTTGGTGAAGGTGTGTACTGAACCCCAAGTTGCAGCTTCCAGAATATCCTTGGTTGGCACTCCCCTGAGGAAGGCTGTAGATGTAGCTGCTGCCCTGGTAGAGTGGGGCCTTATGCTAGCAGGAACTGGTTTTCCATGGTGGGTGTAGCAAAAACGTATGCAATGTCCTATCCATTTGGAAATGGCCTTGTGATGCTGTAGCATAGGATACAAAAAGCTGGTAAGATTTTCTGAAAACCTTAGTTTTATCCAAGTAGTAATGTAGCTGCCTGTGAATGTCCAAGGAATGCAGGAGTCTTTCTCCTTTGTTCTGTGGATTTGGAAAGAAGGTGGGTAAATGGATGGTTTGATTTAGAGCCACACTGGTTACCACCTTAGGCATAAAGGAGGGGTTAGTTCATAGAGAAACTCTGTCTTGATGAAAAATGAGGAAAGGCTCTACTGCCATTAGTGCCTGAAGCTCTGAGACTCTTCTGGCTGAAGTAATTGCTAGCAGCAGGGCAGTCTTCCATGATATAAACTTTAAGTCAGCTGAGAAAGCTGGTTCAAAAGGAGGTAGCGTAAGTTTTTCCAGAAAAAAATTGAGGTCCCAGGTTGGTGTTGGTGCTCTCCTGGGAGGCCTAATGTTTTTGGCCCCTCTGAGAAACTGCCTTAGAAGTGGATGTGAAAATAAGGGAGGATCCGTGTTGTAGTGAGCTGAAATAGCTGAGGCGTGGATTTTAATAGATGAAAAAGAAAGCCCTTTGTGTAACATCTCAGTTAAATATTGTAGAATCTGAGGTATGTCCGGCTGAAGGGTATTTTGGCCTTTAGCTTGGTTCCAGGCGCAAAACCTTTTCCATTTGTCTGAGTAGACTTTCCTGGTGCTGGGCCTCCTGGCCTCCAGAATGACATCCAGAACAGCTTGTGAAAGAGGAGCTGGCTGGCTGCTTAGGTGATCTGCCATCCAGCCAAATTTAAGGTTTTGAGCTGGCTGTGTAGAATCTGACTGTCTTGCTGTGTGAGCAGATGAGTAATTTGTGGTAAAATCCATGGTGGGCCCTGGGCCATATTCCTTAATAATGGGTACCAGTGCTGGCGTGGCCAGTCTGGGGCAATGCGTATCATTCGGGGTCACTCCATCCTGACTTTCAGCAGCACCTTTGTGAGAACGGGCAATGGAGGGAAGGCATATACTGTCAGCATTTTCCAACTGACAGAGTGCGTCCACTTTAAAAGCTTAATGGTGAAATGTCCTTGTACAAAATTTTGTTAGCTGATAGTTTTGGGGGCTGGCAAACAGGTCTATGTCTGGATGCCCCCACTTTTGAGTTATCATTGCAAATACCTGTGGATCCAGTTTCCAATCATGGCGATCCATGATGTTTCTGCTTAGGTCGTCTGCCAATGTGTTCTTTTTTCCTGGCAGGAATTGAGCTTGTAATTGTAGTAAGCCCATGCTGTGTTCCACAAGGTCACTGCTTGCCTGCATAGTGGGTAGGAGTATGTACCCCCTTGTTTGTTTATGTACCACATTACTGTGGTGTTGTCTGTCCTTATTGTAAGCTGTCCTGAAGGCTGTCAGGGCATTCTGTACAGCTAGCATTTCTTTTTGATTGATGTGCAGATTCCTTTGATCTGCAGTCCATATGCCTTGAACGCACCGTCCTGCCATGTATGCCCCCCAGGCATAGTCCGATGCATCTGTTGTCATAGTTTGCCTGGCTGGGGCTAAGGTGAAAGGCTGACCCTTGTTGAGGTGACATGCCAGTGACCACCATAGAAACTCCTGTTGAAGGCAGGGAATGAGAGGTATCATTGTTTCCAAGCTGTGGCTGTGTTGAGTCCATACGCTTTTTAGGTACCATTGTAATTTCCTCATATGCAGTTTTGCAAATGGTATTAGTATTATGCAATATGCCATGAAGCCCAAGGCCTGCAGAATTTTTCTTGCAGGGAGTTGGGTCTTTGTTGCCATTGTTTTCAAGTATTGAGTTAGTTGTAGTAGTTTGTCTGGCGTCAGATAAGCCATCTGGGCCGTTGTATTCAAGCTGGCACCCAGGAATGTCATATTTTGTGAGGGCACTAGTTTTGATTTCTTTTTGTTTACTGTGTACCCTAGGCAACTTAGAAGGTGTTTTACAAAAGCCAGATGTTGTAAGAGAATGTCCTTGCTTTCTGCTTGGATGAGACAGTCGTCCAGGTATGGGTATATTTGAATTCCTCTTCATCTGTAGTATGCAATTACTGGTGCCAGGCATTTTGTGAAGACCCTGGGCGCAGTAGATAAGCCAAAGGGCAGTGCAGAGAATTGGTAATGGGTTGAACCTGCAATGAAACAGAGGTATCTTCTGCAATTTTGTCTGATAGGGACATGCAGGTATGCCTCCTTGAGGTCCAATGTTACTAGCCAAGCTTTCTTGCCCAACGTGGGAAGAAGCTGCTGTAGTGTTAGCATCTTGAATTTGGGTACTTGCAAGAACGTGTTTAGAACTGAAAGGTCCAGAATGGGTCTCCAAGCATGGTCCTTTCTGGGGACTAGAAAGAGCCTTGAGTAAAATCCTTGGCCTTGCTCCTGTGTAGGTACCAGTTGAATGGCTCTCATGTCCATGAGAGCTGTAATTTGTTTATGTGCCTCTGCCCACTGATTTTGTGGCAGGTTTGGCATTCATTTTATCCTTGGCAAGGTGTGGAAATGGAATCTGTATCCTTGTGAGATAATGTCTAGGACCCATTTGTCCTTTGTGACGATGCGCCAGTTGTCTGCAAAAAGTGCTAATTTTCCTCCCAAGGGAGCTGCCAAGAGAGTTTTGCTTGGCAGTTTGAGGTTTAAGTCATTGTGTTTGCCTTCTAGTGGTTTGGGACCTGTCTTCTCCTCCCTTCTGTGTTGCAGTGCCCCATGGTCGAGGTTTGTAAGGTATTTGTGCTTGTCCTCTGCCCCTTGGGTGCCTGTATTTACCCCTCTGTGGTCTGTCAGAAGCTGGAAAGGACCAATTTTTTGTTGGCCAATTTCTGCTGAAGCGTGGGGGCTGTACCTGTAAGAAATCTTTGACCATCTGCATAGATTTTGCCTTATCCTCCATTTTCTTTAAAACCTCTTCTGCTTTAACCCCAAATAAGACATCCTGCTGTAAGAGTGCATCTAGTAACTTTGCTTTAACATGATCAGGCAGAGTTTGTTCCTTTAACCAAGCATGCCTACGTATAACAGACCCAGTAACAACTGCTCTACAGGAAGCTTCCAAGGAATCAAATCCACATTGTAAAGTATGTTTGCCCACCTGTTCAGCTGCATACAACAAATCCTGCATTTCCTTGAATTCAGACTGTTGAGGGTGCGTGCTCATCTTTTGTTTTATTTGAGACATTAGAAATTGCTGGTATTTAAGCATGTGAAATTGACAATTTAGTGCTCTCATAGCTAGAGTAGCTGAGGTGTAAACCTTCTTCCCCCACCTATCTAGTGCTCTGGAGTCCCCTTCAGAGGGTACAGGATTTTTAGCCATAGAAGCCTTAGCCCCTTAGGGACCCTGGGAGACTGTCTCTGGATCAGCAACAGGGCTTTTGTAAAGGAATTTGTGTGAGTCAGGCACTCTATAGTATCTATCTGGTTTGGCTGGAGCAGGAGGCAGAGAATCTGGATTTAGACTAGATTCTAAGTAAACATCATCCACAATGTCTAAAACTGGGGGGATAGCAAGTGGTTTGTGCTGGGGGAGTAAAAGAAACTCTAGGAGCCTTTTCTTTGAGTCGGAGTAGTCCTGACCTTCCCAGTGGAAATGTTCCCTCATGGTATGATAAGGGGGAAAGGAGTAATCCTGCTCCCCAGAGGAGCCTGAGGAAATTGACACTTGATCAGAGGAGGCATAATCCTCCTCTTGTCTAGGCCTTTTGTCGGGGGGGGGGGGTGTTGGGAACCCCTGATTAAAGAAATCAAATCTTCAGCCATTTTAAGCATCTGTTTCTTAGGCATGGGGCCTTGAACTGGAGACTGAAGTGCAGTCTTTTTTGGTTTTAGAGGAGTCTTAAGCTTAGCATAAGATTGTATGGTGAGAGTAGTCGGTCTGAAGACACCTTCTGAAACCAAAGGTGTTTCTACAGCACCGGCTTCTCCTTCTGCAATGTCGTCGGTAGGGCCTAAAGAAAATGGCTGCATCGGCCTAGAACTCTCTGCTAGGGAATCTGAAGCGGTCTGAGGTTCCAATTCTGCAGTAGCCAGGGGCTGCGTAGGCGCCTCACTGAAAACTGGAGAACCGGCGACCAGCCCAGCCGAGGCCTCGGAGTCTGGCTTGGATCTAGGTTGCCTGTCTTTATCTTTGCGTTTTTTATGCACGCCGGTAGTCGGTTGCTCTGACGGTACAGTGTAATTAAATTTCCTACCGAAGTAGTGTCGTGCGAAATCAAAGCGTCGCTTTATAGTTCACTTATTGAACCTAGCACAAAACCGACAACCAGTGACGTCGTGGTCTGGGCCTAGGCAAGGTATGCAATAAGAATGAAAGTCCTTATGAGGTATTTGCTTCCCACAAGAAATGCAATTGTTAACTTTTTCTGACATCGGACTGAGGCAAGAAAAGGTTTCCCAACGGGGTACTTAACTTTGAAGACTTCGGACTGAAACTCGATTCGAAAATCTCAGGTGTCGGCCGACCGGCACTTGCGAACTGCTTCTGCTTCAGGCACCGACGGCAAGAAAAACTGAAGAAAATGGTGTCGGATGTCTCTTATATACCCCTGGCACGCTGACATCAGGGAAGAAGCGACAGCAACTGACACCGGACCAAGACTTTGGAATTCAGGCTGACTGTGGGACCGCCTGACGACAGGATAACCCAAGTGTGATGACTACAGCAGGGTAACACGATGAACATCCTGTTATTTTATCCAGTTTTTAAGTTTATAAGAGCAATATTTAAAAATTGTCCCAATTTTTTGTACCTTTGTCTTGCTGTTATTTAGGACTTTGTCCAGATGTATTGCTCAAAGAGGTTGAGAGGTATGATGTGTCTGTGTTTTTATGTATGTTTGTGTGTGTGTGTGTGTGTGTGTGTGTGTGTGTGTGTGTGTGTGTGTGTGTGTGTGTGTGTGTGTGTGTGTGTGTGTGTGTGTGTGTTTATAGTCATTTTGAAGAAAACACAATCATGGCAATAGAACACAGTCATAATAAAAACGTTGCATGGAACAAAAGGATCATTTGATGTTAAATGAAAATGGAGAACGGTAAAAAGAGGAAGAATCTAAGTATGGTATAGATAGACTACAAAAGAGCATTTGACAGTATCCCACATTCATGGATAAGAGTGCTTAAAAATGTATAAGATACACCATACTCTGATCTATTACATCGACCATAAAACAGTGGCAAGTCACTCTGCAGTTAAGCCATGATAAAAGACAAAATATTATTCTAAGAATTAAAATTCAAAAGGAGATATTCCAGAGTGACTTTCTTTCACCATGTCACTTTTGTCATACACTTAACCCATTAAGGTGTCTGCTTAACAGATTAAGTTATGGCTATAATTTGGCTCCCAGAAAACAACAAAGTGTAAACAAACACTTGTCATCATCTTTTTGTAGGTGGGCGGCGCAGTGGTGCAGCAGTTAACATTGTCAACTCACAGCAATAGGTTCTCTGGCTCGATTCTTGGCTAGGGTACCTTCTGTGTGGAGTCTGCATGTCCTTCCTGCATTTGCGTGGGTTTCCTCTTGGTGCTCCAGTTTCCTACCACATTCTGAAGGCATGCGTCTGGAGCGTTTCTCCCCAAGCCACTGTTGAAAAAATAGGCTCTCGCCTAGTTGGACTTTCACAGTTAGTAAAAGTTAAATAACTAAATAAATAAAACTGTATAGCTCATCAGATGAGGAGCTGAAAGCACAACTGCGAGTGGTCAGAACTTTCTCAGATGATTTAAGAATGTCATTTGGTCATGATAAATCTGCAAAAGCAACCTTCAAAGCAGAAAAGCTGCAGCACAAAGAAAACATCAGTTTGGAACAGGAATGTGACATAAAAGAACTTGAGCAAGAGGGACTGTATAAATATTTGTGAACTGGTGAATGATCAATAATAAAACAGTAACAAATGGGTGTAAAACTCAGTAAGGAATACTTTAGAAGGCTTAAATTAATACTAAAAAGAGCATTGACATCTAGGAACAAAGTCCAAGCTATAAACCAATTTGCTTTTCCTGTTCTAACTTACATTTTTGGAGTGACTGCCTGGTCCCAAAAGGTGTTGAATAATTTGGACAGGAAAACAAGTAGGCTGCTTCAGGCTCAATAAATGATTTATAAAAATCTGTGCATACCAAGACTATATATTCCCTGTGATGAAGGAGGTATGGGCCTCCTCGTACTTGATTATATGTATAGATATGTGTTAGTGAGACTGCATACATATCTGCTGACTTCACAAGCCCCAAACACAATGAAAGTTTTGAAAGATGAGTGGAATAAGTGGAAGATGACTGTTGCTTATTTTAGCAGAAGCGTATCATGCCAAGCAGGAATGGAAATCAAATCAGAAGTAGATAAATATTGAGTAGCAACTGAATGTGCCAAAAAATAAGACGGAATTATAAGGTGAATGATCAGATGAGAAGGCAAGAAATGTGAAAAATGCATAAATATACTTGCAAGTATAGGAAACTCTTGAAACAACTTCAAGTTGATCAGGATTGAATGCAGGAATGGTTAAGGAGGGGTGAATTTAAACCAAAAGATGAAAGGTTACTATTGGCGGTTCACGATAGTGGACTACATGCACTTTGGTTACAAAGTCCATTGAACATGTAGGAGAAACAGAGAAATGTAGATTTTGTAAAACAAAATTGGAAACAGTTGCAGGTGCTGTTGCTGGTTGTGATATACTAATGGCAGGACAACTGTATACTGAGACATAATAATTATAATACTGTGAGGTAGCTGATAAACACTGGAAATGTGAGCCACACAGCATCACATAAAATTATGGTTTGTATCACATGGGATCATCCATTACCAGCAGTTTAAAAAAATAAATGAAAGAAAACTAGATAGTAGTCCATGAAAAGAAGACAAAAGTAGCATTAGTTATTGAACTCGCTACACCCAGTGACTACAGTGTCTTATGTACAGAGGAAACTGCAACAGAGTAGTAGGATTTGCAGGCTGAAGGAGGGCAATGTGGTAGGTGCAACAGACCCCCTTTTATTGATTAGACAGTTGGAAACATTTTGTTTCGTTGATGGTACAGTTTTTAAAAAGGAGTGTTATTAAACATGATTTGTTTCTTTGTAAGAGGTTGGAGCATGAAAATGGAAAAAAGTACAGTTGTGTACACGTACCATAAATGTACATGTTCCAGTGTACTCACTGTTGCAGTCATTACATTTGGGTTATCTGCTTGCAGTAGCCCTCAGTCGTCCTGATTAACAAAGTCTTGGGTCCTGCGTCAGTTGCTGTCCCTTCTTCCATGATGTCAGGTCGTCAGGGGTATAAAACATGCAGCCGACACCATTACATCAGTTTTTCTTGCCCCAGATGTCAGGTGCCCCCTTAATGGGAAGCAATTAAATCTATAATACAAGGATATACCTCCAACAAAAAAGCAAATACACCAAAAAGCTTTTTGAGCATAGAAAGTAAGAGTAGAGGTATAGCCAAAAGAAGAAAGGGGGCTGGAGGGAGGGTAACCAGGACTGCAACAGTGAATACACTCGAACATCTACATTTATGTTAAGTGTACACAATTGTACTATGTTCTTCGTGTTTAACTGTTGCAGTCATTACATTTGGGTAGATTTCCAAAACTAACGTTGGGAGGAGGAATTTAAATAGAATTAGGACCAGCTATAAGGCCCTGCAAGACTGTAGTGGCAAAACCAGCTCTGGATTTGGAGAAAATTGGCAAATGATGATGCTTGGTGAAAATATGTACAGAACTCCAGGTAGCAGCTTCTAGGATGTCCCTTGTAGGGACGTCCCTGAGAAAGGCTGTAGAGGTAGATGCAGCCCTGGTTGAGTGAGGTCTGATGCCCTGTGGGACAGGTTTTCCATGGTGTTTATAGCAGAAATTAATGCAGTGGCCTATCCATTTTGAAATGGTTTGCTTTGAAATAGCTTTCTCCTCTGTTCCTGCAGCAAATGCCACCCAGCAGTTGTTCAGATTACCTTTGAGGTTTAGTCCTGTCCAAGTAGAATCTAAGTTGTCTGTGTACATCTAAGGAGTGCGGCATCAATTCCCCTTTGTTTTGTGGGTTAGGAAAGAAGGTAGGCAAATGAATGGACTGATTAAGAGCCACACTGGATACCACCTTGGGCATGAAGGAGGGATTGGTTCTGAGGGACACCCTGTCTGCATGAAAGATGATGAAAGGCTCCACTGCCATAAGGGCCTGCAACTCAGATACCCTTCTTGCAGAAGTGATTGCTAAAAGGAAAGCTGTTTTCCAGGAAAGGAAGTTTAAATCTGCAGTAGCAGCTGGCTCGAAAGGAGGAAAAGTGAGTTTCTCCAAGACAAAGTTAAGGTCCCAAGCTGGAGTTGGAGCTCTCCTTGGTGGCCTTAAATATTTGGCCCCTCTGAGGAACTGCTTGAGCAGTGGCTGAGAGAAGAGGGGAGGATCTGTGCTACAATGAGCTGAATTGGCTGAGGCATGAATTTTGATGGAGGAAAAAGACAAGCCCTTATATGAAGCATCTCAGTCAAATATTGTAGAATCTGAGGTAAATCGGGCACTTCTACGCTCATCCCTTGAGAGTGGTTCCAGGTACAAAATCTTTTCCATTTTGCAGCATAAGATTTTCTAGTACTAGGCCTCCTAGCCTCTAAAATGACATCCATCACTGATTTACTGAGGGGTGGTAAAGGAGAGATTAGGTAATTAGCCAGGCTGCTAGGTTCAGGGTTTGCAGCTGAGGGTGCAGAATCTGGTTCTCCTGCTGAGACAACAGGGAAGGAGTCTGTGGCAGGTGCCATGGGGTCAAGCATGACACACTGCACAGGAGGGGGTACCAGTGCTGGCGTGGCTAGTCTGGTGCAATTAAAAAATCATCCTTGGCTTGTCCTGTTTGATCTTTAGTAGTACCTTGGAGAGCAGAGGCAGAGGAGGAAAGGCATAAACTGACAGGTTTTTCCAGCTGAAGGATAGAGCATCCACTTTCCAAGCTAGTTTGTGGGGAATCCTTGTGCAAAATTTGTCCAATTGATGGTTCTGGGGGGAGGCAAACAAGTCTATATCTGGGCTCCCCAATTTGCTTGTCAACATGTTGAAAATCCTTGGTTCCAGTTCCACTCATGTGGGTCCATGAGGTTTCTGCTTAGTCCATCTGCCAGTGTATTTATTTGTTCTGGCAGGAAATGAGCTTGTAGATTCACTTGGTAGCTCAAGGCTGTGCTCCACAATGCCATGGCTAGTCTGCAGAGGGGGTAAGAGTGTGTACCCACCTGCTTGTTTATGTACCACATGACCGTGGTGTTGTCCATCTTTACCATTAGTTGTCCTGGAAGAATGTGGCCCTGGAAGGCTGTCAGAGCATTCTGTACAGCTAACATTTCCTTTTGATTTATGTGTAGGTGCATCTGACTTGGGTTTCATTTGCCTTGAATGCACTTCCCTGCCAGGTGAGCCCCCCATGCATAGTCTGATGTGTCTGTTGTTAAGGTTTGTGCGGCAGGGTGTAGTGTGAATGGTAGTCCCTTGTTTTGGTGGCAGGCCTCTGCCCACCAAAGGAACACTAGGCGTAGGCAAGGTATGATAGGAATCGTAGCTTCTAGATCCTGTGAATGTTGACACCATAGGCTTTTAAGATACCATTGCAGTTTCCTCATATGCAGCCTTGCATATGGAATTAGAAGAATGCAGGAGGCCATGAACCCCAAGGCTTGCAGTATTTGCCTTGCAGATAACTGGGTTTTTGTGGCCACTTCTTTGATGTAGGTTGTCAAATGAGTCTGCTTCTCTGGCATGAGGAAAGCTATTTGTGAAGTTGTATTCAAGCTTGCTCCCAGGAATATAATTTGTTGACAGGGTACCAGGCGTGATTTCATTTTGTTTATGATGTACCCCACACAAGTCAGTACCCTTTGAACAAAGGGAAGATGACTCAAAAGTATGTCCTGGCTTTCTGCCTGAATTAGACAATCGTCCAGGTATGGATATATTTGAATATTTCTTTGCCTGCCGAACGCAATAACTGGAGCTAGGCACTTTGTGAATAGCCTGGGCACAGCAGATAAGCCAAAGAGCAGTGCAGAGAACTGATAGTGCATGTAGCCTGCTTTGAAGGGTAGGTACCTTCTGCAAGACTCCCTGATAGGGATGTGCAGGCATGCTTCTTTTAAGTCTAGTGTTGCAAACCATGCATCTTTGCCTAGCATAGGAAGCAGCTGGTGAAGAGTCAGCATCTTGAATTTTGGAATCACCAGAAAGGTATTTAGAGTAGAAAGGTCCAGGATAGAACGCCATGTATTGCCTTTTCTGGGTACCAGAAAAAGTCTTGAATAGAAACCTTGTCCCTTTTCTTCTTCCGGTACCAACTGAATAGCCCCAAAGCTTAAGAGAGAGAGTACTTGATTTTGGGCATCAGCCCAGTGATTTGGGGGTAGGTCTGGCTACCTGCTTGGTGTTGGTAAGGTGTGGAAGTGAAATCTGTATCCTTGGGACACTATTTAAAACCCATTTGTCCTGGGTAATGAGTTCCCAGTTTTTGGCTTGCAGACCAATCTTTCTGCCTAAAGGAGCATTCAGTTGGGAAGTGCTTGGAAGTTTTAAAAGCAAGTCATTGAGACAGTTTTCCATAGGGGGGAGCCTTACTACTCCCTGATTTGGGTGCAGAAACCCCCCACTGCTTAGTCTTGTGTGTCCCCTGGGACTGAAACCTGGGGTTTCCGCTGTGTCTGGGTTTGGCTTGAGAAGACCTGGAAGGGGCTGGAAAGGACCAATTCTTAGAGGGACAGTGCCTACTAAATCTAGGAGGCTGAACTTGTAAGAAATCTTTAACAGTTTGCATAGATTTAGTTTTATCTTCCAGCTTTTTAAGCACTTCCTCCACCTTGTTGCCAAACAGGCGGTCCTGATTTAAGGGAGCATCCAACAATTTAGCTTCAACATGATCAAGCAAAGATTGCTCCTTAAGCCAAGCATGCCTTCTGAGCACATACCCAGTAACAACAGCCCTGCAAGAGGCCTCTAATGAATCAAATCCACATTGCAAAGTATGTTTTCCAACCTGTTCAGCAGAATGCATTAAATCCTGTAATCCTTTATTTTCCGCACAGTCAGTAATCAACATAATTTTCTGTTTAAGCAATCCAATAACATGTTGCTGATACTTTAACATATGAAACTGGCAGTTTAAAGCCCTAATGGCCAAGGTTGCAGAAGTGTAAACCTTCTTACCCCATCTATCCAGCTCCCTGTAGTCTCTATCAGAAGGAGTAGGATTTTTTGCAGTAGAAGCCTTAATGCCCTTGGGTCCCTATGAAATAGTCTCTAGATCCGCAATAGGATTTTTAAAAAGGAACTTGTGCGAATCAAGAACCCTGTAATATCCGTCAGGTTTTCTGGGAGCAGGAGGCAAAGAATCAGGGGCCAAACTAGATTCCAAAAAAGCATCATCAACAATGTCTAGTACAGGAGGAATAGCGAACGGCCTATGCTGAGGCAGGAGTAAGAAATCCCTAAGCCTCTTTTTTGAATCAGAAAATTCCTGGCTTTCCCAGTGGAAATGCTCCCTTAGAGTATGTAAGGTTTCACCAAAAGAAAAATCCTCTGGAGGGGAAGCAGAGGGAATAGAGTCCTCTGCATCAGAATCCTCATAAGTAGATAAGGGCAAATCCAGATCATCAGAAGAATCAGAATCCTGGTCAGAAGATTCATAAACAACTTCAGTCCTAGGTTGGCTTCCCCTGATTAGAGTTGTAAGATCTTCAGCCATTCTTATCATTTGTTTTTTATGCTGCCTGAGCATGCGGCCTGGGCGTCAGTTATTTAGGCATGGTTCGAGATTTAGGCCTAAATGAAGAAGGAGGCGTCGGTTTAATATGCAAGTCTGTAGGCCTGAATACACCCTCAGAAGCCGGTGCCTGCACAGCAGCTCCGGACCCATCCAAGGTAGAGACATCCGCGGGTTCCATAACTGAAGCATCTCGTGGCATACCGGACTCTGAATGGGTCTCAGTAGAGGCCTGCGAATCAGAAGTAGCAGCTATCAGGGGCTGCGAAAGCGCCGGCGAACTGGCGACTGGCTTAGGAGAAGCGTCGGCAGCTCCACTGTCTTTATCTTTGAGTTTTTTTGAAATCCTGGTAGTCGGATGGCTAACCGAGATATTTCTGGATAATTAAACCGAGAACAGAAATATTTAAAGGCAAAAATATACCAACGACAGATAGTGCACTGATTAAATAAAGCACAAAAGACAGCAAGGTACGTCGTGGTCAGGGCCTAGGCAAGGAATACAGTAAGAATGAAAATCTTTATGAGGTATTTGCTTTCCACAAGTAATGCAATTATTAACTTTTACTGACATCGATAAGGAGCAAGAAAAAGTTTCCCCAACGAGGTACTTAGCTTTAGTTGAAAACTTCGGCTCTGAAACTTGAAAACGAACATTTCAGGAGTCGGCCGACCGGCACTTGTAAACTGCTTCTGCTTCAGGCACCACACGGCAAGAAAGACTGATGTAATGGCATCGGCTGCATGTTTTATACTCCTGACGACCTGACGTCATGGAAGAAGGGACAGCAACCGACACAGGACCCAAGACTTTGTTAATCAGGCGACTGAGGGTTACTGCAAGCAGATAACCCAAGTGTAATGAGTGCAACAGTGAAACACGAAGAACATGTGCTCCCTTTCTCTAATACGGTAAACAGCTTTATATGTGTTAGCACAATGTGTGTGTGTGTCGTATCTTTCGACTTTTACTTTAGAATTATGGACAATGAAAAATAATTAAGGAAAACTTCCATATTAGGTACCATTATTGTGTGCTATCAACTCAAAATCATTTTCAAACTTTGGAGGGATGGAACAAAAGTTTGAAAACAAATTACATGCGTTCCACCAAATCTGTCAGGGCTGCAAGGTACGTCTATGCATATCTATTGGACCTTTATAGTTTATGACTGAAAATGTATTCCTTTTTGGTTTAAGTAAATTACATAAATGCATATATGCATACATATACACACAAATTAAATATTTATTAGTAAGGCTTCACTAACAAGATGCAGGAGGGTTACAAATGGTACTCAGTATCTTCACAGAAACCCCGCTGTGAATCCCCCCACTGGCTATCTTTTTGTGTTGTAAATAACGATGATGGTATAGAAAAGCTAAACTGATGTTCTAATAGCTTGTGTTTGTATTGAACAGGGACCAGTTTGCACATATTTAAAGATGACTACTTGTGAATGTTCTTTGTCATTTATTGACACAGTTTTCTACAGCCGAGACCTATGCTGACAGAAATGTGGGTATAAATATGTTTTGGGAGTAAATGACTTAGACCTAAACTGTCTGACAAATGTATTATCAAAACAGTGTAAGAAACTTCTCTGTGTGGAAGATTTTCAGTCCATATATTTCTAGTTAATCACTGTATATTAATCAGATCAGACAATAGTAGTAGAAGTAGCGAACCTAAACTCAAGTCAAAAAGTAATAATAGAAAATATATAATTCTACAGCATTACTAAATATTCAAAAGTAATCCAAGCAAGGCAGGCAGTCTGTTTCTAGTCGAAAATCCTTTATTAAGTACACAGACAAGCGATCCAAGTAAAACAAAAATAGAGTAATAATTTCCTCACAAGCTTTCTAAATATATATATATTCTTTTTATCAGGCATGGGAGTGGTTTATTGTGCTGTAAAACAAAGTGTTATTGGTACACATGTTAAATTCACATCCCTTCCCCCATCAGTGTGACATTCGAGCTGGCCCTGCCGTACCTAGTAGCTGTCATAATAATATATAGCTCTAATGTACTTTAATGATACATCTTATTTAACCAAATTATTAAGTAGATTATTAAGTCTGTGATTTTATACAAGGCAATATACTACATGGCTGGAAATATATCAACCTTAGTTCATTTTATGATCAAAAATTATATATAAATATATACATATACATTTTGCATGTAAAAATCAGTTTCTATTTTCATAACCTATTGTTAACAAAGATCGCTTTTGTCCTTCTAGACTTCTTCAGGTCTGTGTACAAGAACCCTAAAAACCTATATAATTGTATAATTAGTTAGTATTGTTATTACCATCATTTTGAATAAAATGGAAAAAAGAGAACCAGAAAAAAATAAAAATAAAAAAAATATATATATATGTATGATGATGGAAACAAAATATACACTTAAATTTCAAATGATTTAAAATGGTATTTAAAACCAATTTGTAGAAAAAAATAAAATAAAATACAATTAGTCATGTAAACAATGTGGCAATTTTCTAAGTTCCAGTGCACTTTTAATTGAACAGAAAGTCCAGGCTTTCTAAAAGAGTTCAGCTTTAATTGCCGCATGAGTTCATGTTTCTCCAGAATATTCGGGATGTCTCCTTCAAGATCACCCATGTCTATGCGATCCAGGATCTGGAACTTAAAACCTGTGTGTTGTTTATGAAGAGAAAGGTGTTTGGCTAGTGCATTATTTTTCAATCCAGAGCGGATTTCTGACAGATGACATGAAATCCTTCGCTTGAGTTTATTTACAGTCTTGCCCACATAGAATGCATCACATTCATTGCACTGTGCCCTGTAAATTACTTTTTTAGTGTTACAGTCACCCCCTTGGTTTTAATGATCTTCTTTAAATAAGGGCAATAAAAACTATCACCTTGCTGTATAAATACACAAAATGTGCAATTAGTTTCACATCTTTTAGTGCTTTTCTCACATGGTCTAGGTTTAAATTCAACAAAACTTCTAATATTCCTGGCATTCCTATAAACAAATGATGGGGCTTCACCTAAGATGTTAATCAGAAAAGGGTTTCCTGTGACAATGTCACAGTTTTCTTCAATAATATTTTTGATACTGTGATAATCCAAAGTGTATGTCAGGATGCAGCTATTTTTGCATTTGTTATTCTCTGTGGGATTACTTAACATTTTTCTACTGGCGAAGTTGAGTGAAGGTGCTTCAGTCAACTACAGCTGACCTAAGCAATACATTTTATTATTATTTTTTTTTTTAGTATGTTAATCAGGTAGTACATAATATATCTTCTTGAAATAGTTATGCTACACTCCTGATTATTCACACTGTATAACATTGTATTGCTACTTAATGCCTTGTAATAATCCTGTAACATTGCTGTTAAATGCTAATTTATAATGAAAATTGTATAATATATGTTGGAGCTTTTCTCCCCAGGCCTCCACTGAAAAAGGGCTCTTCAGCTCAGTCGGGCAAAACCGGTCAACAAATGTAAAACAAATAAAAAATAAATATCCAGATTCCCATTAGTATTTTCCCTGCTGGTAGATATAACAAGGTCAGAAAATTAAACTCTGATTTCATCCACAAAAGACTGGAAAAAATCATCTTTTCTTTTCTTTAGGGAGGGGTGAACAACCCATTTAAAAAATGGATTTGCTGTGTTTATTGCTTCTTGTCCTGAATTCTTACTGTTATCCAAACTGGTTAAAAGGTTGCAAAACAAGTACTGGGGCAATCTGTTATGTCAACCTATTTCACAATTGTGGAATTCATTGGGTAAAGCACTTATCATACCATCTGGTACTGTTAATGTGATAGTATAGGTTTACAATTAGTTTTATTGTGGTGATGGTGATATTAGAGTGCTGGGTCACTGATAGCATGGGAACTTTAGTAGACATGACCACCTCAGGAATGTGCAGGACACTTTGCACAGAGCCAGGTCTTTCAGTCTATCAGAGTAGCTAGGGCTTTTGAGACCTGATCTGTTTGTTGAGGAAACATAGAAGTATTTTGAGACACTTTCCTGGGACCGCTATTGTTTGGCATCTACTTCTCTGAAGTACAGGCCAACACTACTGGACTCTGGCTAACAAAGTTCACAAATGACTGCAAACTGGGAGCAATTACTGAATCCCCAAATGTTGTGGATATTCTACAAAAGGGCCTTACAGAAACAGATGCTTGGTGCCAGAGTCATGGGCTCAAAGCTCAATGGCAAGAAATGTATAGTTATCCCCTTTGGGGAAAAAGCATGTACCCGTGAATTACTACATTGGTGGGCAGTACACTAAACACCGAAAGTGTGATAAGAGACTTGGGGATACAGGTGGACAGTGGTCTCACCTTCAATAACCACATCGCCACAACAGTCAGGAAATCATTCTATGTGGCACATCTCGTCACTAAGGGCTTTTCAACCAGAAAAAAGGAGGTCACTGTCCCACTGTACTCATCCCTCATTAGACCCATTATAGAATACAACACCTCATTTGGTATGTACCTCTCATGACATCTGCAACAACTGGAAAGGCCGCAGAAATACCTCACTAAAAGAATCACAGGCCTAAAAAGCAAATGCCCTATGCTGACCGTCTAAAAAAAACTCCACCTATACTCTGTCACATATCGTCTACTTAGAGGTGATCTCTGCTTAACATACAAGGCCATGTCAAACCCAGAGCTGTTGGACATGCTACACTTAAAGAAATCCCAATCCCTCAGAGATATATACTCCAGGGATCTAAACCATGTCATCACAATGAACAAAACATGCTGGAGGGATAGGTTCCTGACCCAGAGACTCCCCATACTATGGAACAGACTGCCCATACATGTCCAGCAGAGCGCCTCTTTGGCCCTCTTCAAAAGGAATCTTAATGATTGGATGGTAGATAGGCAATTCACCCCGGGAATCACATCATTCGCCCTGCTAGACAGGGGTCCAGGGAAGTAAATATTGTGGGAACAAATAGCCAGGGAATTGTTATTGCTAGGCTTGTATAGGCCCTAGGGCCAATATCCTAGTACCAACCTATGAACTTTCAGTGCTTTGTGAGTTATGTGTCAATGACTACATTGTTTTCAATGATGGGTCTAATAAGAGATGAGTACAGTAAGGGTATAACTTCTTTGGAACCTGAAGAGATGTAACAAAGGATAAGCTGTGTAAGGTAGAAGGATTGTACAAGAACCACAGAGCATGGTGATCAAAGGAGAGTCTGTCAGCAATGTAGAGATGGAAGCGCCTGGTGACTATATAACCCTGTCAGACTGCATGAAAGTTCTAGACAGGGTGATTTACAACACCGGGTGAGACATCTGTGCGGTAAATGGTACAAATACAAGCTTCACCAACATCAAGTTCTGCAGCATTTCAAGCATTTGAAGGTAAGCCCATATTAACATACCAAGCATCTGTTTGGTGTTGTCCTTGTTGGAGATTTTGAATATCGGAATGGGATTAGATAAGTACAACCATTTCATAGCCATCATCATCGGACTAAATGCCAGGGAAGTGTATATGTAGAAATATATAATACACATATATATATATATATATATATATATATATACATATATACATACACACACACACACACACACACACAAATATATGTGTGTGTGTATGCATATATATATTTATATGTATGTGTGTGTGTGTGTGTGTGTGTGTGTGTGTGTATATATATATATATATATATATATATATATATATATATGTCTACATGTATGTGTGTGTGTGTGTGTGTATATATATATATATATATATATATATATATATATTTATATGTATATATAATATATATATGTCTATATATATGTATATTATATATATATATATATATATATATATACACACACACACACACACACACACTGTGGCCACAGTGGTGCAGTGGTTGGCATTGCTGCCTCACAGCAAGAGGTTCTGTGGCTCGATTCTTGGTTGGGGTGCCTTCTGTGTGGAGTCTACATGTCCTCCCTGTGGTCATGTTGGTTTTCTCTGGGTGCTCCGGTTTCCTCCCACATCCCAAAGACATGCTGGAGCTGGACTGGACACACTACATTGGCCCTAGGTGTGTGTGTGTGTGTGTGTGTGTCTTCTGTGGAAGGTTGGGTGTCGGGCTGTCAACTCGACACTGCAAAACTCCACTGCCAGTCATTCTGCGGACTGCTTTTTCGCTGTGGCGACCCTTAACCCAGGATAATCCGAAAGTAGATGATGATGAGGTGATATATATATACACACATAGATGAAATATATATAGATATACAGATACACACACACACACACATATACATATATATATACATACATATCTATAGAGATAGACAGACACACACATATACAGGTTGTCGGCAACACAACACTCACTGCACTTGCAAAGGATCAGACACACAGACCTACGTATGAGGAGGTGCTCACATGCAACTTGCCCAAGCCTCAAAGCACTCTCAGATGCAGTCCTCAGCTATACTGCATGCACAGAAACAAGACAACTCCCCCAATAACACATAAAACTACATCTCATTGTGCCTCAACTATCAAGCCCATGAGGCGTACCACCACACAATCCAATAGTTTAGTCACAGGAAACTTCACTGTTAGACAGACTGTTATCCCTCTCACCAGGCTGGATTAGGAGAATGTTACAGCTAGTTCGCTGTCAGGTACCATGACTTATCACATCATGCAAGCACTTAGGTCACTAAAAAATCAAGTTTATTGTGTCCAATCCACCTACTGCATATATTCCGAATGTGGGAGGAAACCGAAGCACCTGAAAGAAACCAACACAAACAAAGGGGAGGACATGCAGACTTGGCACAGAAAGCACCCCATCTGAGAATCAAACCAAGGAACCTCTTCTAAGGCAACAGTGCAATATGCTTTGCCACTGTGTTTGTGTGCCAGTCTCCATCCAATACCTCTTCTTCCCATTTCTGCAAATGGGGTGTCACTTCACCACTAATAATCAATAAAATCCAAGGTATGTGTGGGAGTGGGTTTTTCTGTGTGTATGTGTCTATATATATATACATATAAAAAACACACACATACACATATATATATATATATATATATATATATATATATATATATATATATATATATGTTCATAGGTTCATAGGTTCATACTAGGCTATCTGCCAGAGGGCATTTACAAGCCTAGCCCATAGTTTTGTGGCTTACGCCACCCCTTTAGTATGGGGAACTATACCCATTATTTTGCTGTGCCTCTGTTGAGCAGTGACACTGAGGTAATCCCTGGGGTATATCTGCGATCTCCCATCCATTGGTCAAGATTTCTCTTGAACAAGGCCAGCGAGGTGCTCTGCCTCACATATACCGGGATTTTATTCCACAGCATAGGGAGTCTTTGGGTGATGAATCTATCCCTCCAGCACGCCCTATTAATAGCCGTGTCGAGGTTTAAGTCTCCGCCCTTGTGGCTCTGACGGATCTAGATTTTTGAGGTGAAGCATATTCATCAAATCTGGGTTTGACATGGCCTTGTATGTTAGGCAAAGGTCACCTCTGAGCAAGTGTGGCGACTGAATAGAGCTGGAGTTCTTTCAGTCGGGCAGCATAGGACAGATGTTTGAGACCCTTTATCCTTTTGGTGAGGAACTTTTGTGGCCTCTCCAGCTGCTGCAAGTGTCGGGTCAGATACATTCAATGGGGCATTGTACTCAATCATTGGTCTGATGAGTGATGAGTATAGGGAGACTATGACCTCCTTGATCTAGATGAGAATCCCTTCATGATAAGGTGGGCAATGTAGAAGGTCTTCCTAACTACTTTAGCTACATGGGTGTCGAATGACAGACTACTATCAACCTGGGTCCCCAGGTCCCTGATAACTTCTTCTGTACTCAGTGGATTGCCACCTATTTGGTAGCTAGGGTAACCTTGTTTTTCCCGAAGGGTATGACTATGCATTTTTGGCATTTAACTTTAGGCCATGGCTCTGGCACCAGTTATCCGCTTCTGTGAGACCCTTCTGAAGGATATCTGTGTCAGATGTGTTTTCTACTATGGCCAGTTTGCAGTCATCTGCAAACTTTGTCAGCCATAACCCTCCTGTGTTTGCTTGTACTGGAAAAGTAGATGCCAAACAAGAGTGGGCCCAGGACTGAGCCCTGTGGGACACCACTTGTGACAGGCTTTGAGTCTGACATGGCGCCAGCAACTCTGACCCTGTGGGTTCTGTCACTCAGCCAGTTTGCAACCCATCTTGTGATGTATGGGTTAACATTTAAGCTGATGAGTTTTTCAATGATACCCGAGTGGGGTATTGTATCAAAGGCCTTCGCCAGATCGAGGTAGGCTGTATGGACTGCCTTTCCCTCATCAATGGCTTTGGTGACTGTTTCGAAAAAGTCAACCAAGTTTAGAAGGCATGATCTGCCTTTGACAAAGCCAAACTGGGATGGATCCAAAGTCTGCAAATTCCCTATGTCTTTATTTATGAGGTCCATTATGATCCTCTCCATGGCTTTGCAGATAAGGCTTGTCAAGCTAATGGGCCGGTAATTTCCAGGGTCGGTGGAGGCACCGCCTTTGTGAAGTGGGACCACAGTTGCAGTGCGCCACTCCCTGGGTCCGTATCCAGAGGTAAGACTATGATTAAACAGCTGTCCTAGCTGTGGGTTTAATTCCTCGTTGAGTTCGTGGAGCACACAGCCGGGGACACCATCAGGTCCCATGGATGCTGTGTTTTTTGCTTTGGAGAGAGCAGTTCTCACTTGGGCGTTGGAGATGTTTGGGGGGCT
>NC_056735.1:720531135-720561135 GCF_019279795.1 Protopterus annectens | reverse complement strand
TAGGCTGATGGAGAGTGCTTCTCAAACAATCTGAATTGCAGAACTACACAAGTATGTTTTTTGTACTTTAACTGTCTAGTGTTTCTTATCAGCAGTGCACTGGTTGTGCATGCTTTCTTATCAGCACTGTACTGTTTTTTATTAATTTGTATAACAGTTCTGCACTAGTTTACTGCACTGTTTTTATTTATTTGTTTGACCAAATTATGTACTTTTCTGTCTCTCCATTTATATATTTGCTGATCTGTGGTTGAATTTTTTTGTTCTTTCCTCTCCCAACTGCTGTTGTGTTCTTAATGTTGGTGGCTTTTGCTGTTGCCCGCCCCTACTGTGAGTTTGTGGTGTAATCAGTCCAGAGAGGAAAAAATGGTCAAACAGCTTCTGTTTTATTCATTTATCACAGGGTATCTTTTTGGAAGGGTCTTTTATCTTGCTGGTATAAAAGTATTACATTTGAGTGAATCTCTGCTTATCTTGCTAGGGCTCCATTTCTGTATGATGGAGAGTGCTTTTTAAACCATCTGATTTAGAGAGCTACTACATAACTATATTTTTTGTACTTTATCTAACGGTCCAGTGTTTATCAGCAGTGCACTGGTTGTATTTATTTCCTTATCAGTACTGCATTGCTTTTATTTATTTGTATAGCAGTTATGCACTAGTTTACTGCACTGTATTTTTTTTATTTTGTTTGACTGAATTATTTATTGTTCTGTGTCTCCATTTATAGATTTACTGATCTGTGGTTGAATTTTTGTGTTTTTTGCCCCATGCAACTGCTGTTGGGTTCTTAAAGGTTGTGGCTTTTGCTGTTGCCAGCCCCTACTGTGAGTTTGTGGTGTACTCAGTCCAGAGAGGAAAAACTGGTCGAACAGTTTCTGTGTTATCAGTTTGTCTCAGGGTGTGGCTTTGGAAGGGGCTTTTATCTTGCTGGTATACAAATATTACATTTCAGTGAATCTCTGCTTATCTTGCTAGGGCTCCACTTGTGGATGACGGCGATTGCTTTTTAAATAATCTGAATTACAGAGCGACATAAGTATATATTTTTGTACTTTAACTGTCCAGTGTTTCTTATCAGCACTACATTGGTTGTATTTATTTTCTTGTCAGTACTGCCTCGTTTTTATTGCTTTGTACAAGATTTCTGCACTAGTTTACTGCACTGTTTTTATTTTTTTGACTGAATTATTTACTTTTCCGTGTCTCCATTTATATATTTGCTGATCTGTGGTTGAATTTTTTTTGTTTCCCCCCACTCAACTCCTGTTGTTTTCTTAAAGTTGATGGCTTTTGCTGTTGCCCACCCCTACTGTGAGTTTGTGGTATACTCAGTCCAGAAAGGAAAAACTGGTCAAACAGGTTCTGTGTTATCTGTTTGTCTCGGTGTGTGGCTTTAGAATTTTTTTTATCTTGCTGGTATAAAAATATTACATTAGAGCTAATCTCTGCTTATCTTGCTAGAGCTCCATTTGTGCCTGAAGGAGAGTGCTTCTTAAATAATCTGAATTAAAGAGCGACATAAGTATATATTTTGTACTTTATCTAACTGTCTAGTGTTTCTTATCAGCACTGCACTGGTTGTATTTATTTGCTTATGACTACTTCATTGTTTTTATTTATTTGTATAGGAGTTATAATTGACTGCACTGTTTTTGTTTGACTGAAGTATTTACTTTTCTATGACTCCAATTATATATATGCTGATCTGTGGTTTATTTTTTTTTGTTTTCGCCCCACCCAACTGCTGTTGTGTTCTTAAAGTTGGTGGCTTTTGCTAGTGCCCTCTACTGTGAGTTTGTGGTGTACTCAGTCCATAGAGGAAAAACTGGTCACACAGCTTCTGTTTTATCTGTTTGTCTCAGGGTGTAACTTTGGAAGGGTCTTTTATCTTACTCATGTAAAAGTATTACATTTTAGTGAATCTCTGCTTATCTTGCTAGAGCTCCATTTGTGCCTCACGGAGAGTGCTTCTTAAACAATCTGAATTACAGAGCTACACAAGTATAATTTTTGTACTTTAACTGCCCAGTGTTTATCAGCACTGCACTGTTTGTATTTATTTGCTATCAGTGCTGCATTTTTATTTGTATAACAGTTGTGCTCTAGTTTACTGCACTGTTTTTGTTAATTTGTTTGACTGAATTATTTAATTTTCTCTCTCTCCATTTATATATTTGCTGATCTGTAGTTGAATTTTTGTGTTTATCCCCCATCCAACTGCTGTTGTGTTCTTAAAGTTGGTGACTTTTGCTGTTGCTGGCTGCTACTTTGAGTTTTAGCTACATTCAGTCCAGAGAGGAAAAAGTGGTAAAGCAGCTTATGTGTTATCTGTTTGTCTATGGGTATGGCTTTGGAAGGGTCTTTTTATCTTGCTGGTATAAAAATATTACATTTGAATGAGTCACTGCTTATCTTGGTAGAGCTCCGTTTGAGCCTGATGGAGAGTGCTTCTAAACTATCCGAATTACAGAGCTACATAATTATATTTTTTGTACTTTAACTGTCCAGTGTTTCTTATCAGCACTGCACTGGTTGTATGTATTTGCTTACCAGTACTGCATTGTTTTTATTCATTTGTATAACAGTTCAACACTTGATTATGCACTGTTTTTGTTTGACTGAATTATTCACCTTTCTGTGTCTCCATTTATATATCTGCTGATCTGTGGTTGATTTTTTTTTTGTTTATCCCCCTCCCAACTGCTGTTGTGTTTTTAAATTTGGTGGCTTTTGCTGTTGCCCGACCCTACTGTGAGTTTGTGGTGTACTCAGTCCAGAAGGTAAGAACTGATCAAACAACTTCTGTGTTATCTGTTTTTCTCAGGGTGTGGCTTTGAAAGGGTCTTTTTTCTTGCTGGAACAAAAATATGCATTTGTGCCTGATGGAGAGTGCTTCTTAATCTGAATTAGAGAACTATACAAGTGTCTTGTTTGCACTTTAACTGTCCAGTGTTTCTCATCAGCACTGCACTTGTATTTATTTGCTTATCAGTACTGCATTGTTTTTTTATTTATTTGTATAACAGTTCTGCACTAGTTTACTGCAATGTTTTTTATTTGTTTGACTGAATTACTTGCTTTTCTTTGTCTGCATTTATGTATTTGCTGATCTGTGGTTGAATTTTTTTTGTTCTTCCCCCACCCAACTGCTGTTGTGTTCTGAAAATTAGTGGCTTTTGCTGTTGCCCGCATGCACTTTGAGTTTGTGGTGTACTCAGTCCAGAGGGGGAAAAAAGTACACTTACCATAAATGTAGATATTCAAGTGTCTTCACTGTTGCAGTCATCACTGTAGGGTTCTTCCTGCCGGCAGGCAGCCCTCGGTCGGCCAGAATCCCAAAGTCTGGGTCCGGCGTCAGCTGTGTACTCACCCTCCCTGACGTCAGAGCGCCAGGGGTACAAAGCTCCCAGCCGACGCCATGTTCTCCAGTTTTTCTTGCCCCAGATGTCAGGTGCCCAAAAGTGAAGGCTAAAAGTAAAACAAAAATGTAACATACAACAAACCCCATACCCTGTAGCAAAATACACCTCAGAAGAAGGGTGAAGTAGGGAACCACACCAATAAAAGTATAAGAGGGGACAGGAGGGTGGGTAACCCAGACTGCAACAGTGAAGACACTCGAACATCTACATTTATGGTAAGTGTACACAGCTGTACTATGTTCATCGTGTTTCACTGTTGCAGTCATCACTGTAGGGTTGAATCCCAAAGCTGAGATAAAGGGTGGTGGTTATTGAGTAGAAGGGGCGGCTAGAAGGCCTTGCAAGACTGCAGAAGCAAAGCCTGCCCTAGACTTAGAATAAAGAGGGAGATTATAGTGCTTAGAGAAAGTATGCACTGAACTCCAAGTTGCAGCTTCCAAAATATCTTTGGTAGGTACTCCCCTGAGAAAGGCAGCTGAAGTAGCAGCAGCTCTGGTAGAGTGAGTCCTAGTTTTTCCTGGGATTTACTTTCCATGATGAGAGTAACAAAATCTAATTCCATGAGCAATCCATTTAGAAATGGTCTGTTTTGAAATAGCTTTGCCTTGGGAATTTGCTGCATAAGAAACAAACAGTTGTTCTGTTTTCCTGATATCCTTGGTTCTGTCCAGGTAAAAGCGAAGCTGCCTGTGCACGTCCAAAGAATGCAAGATCCTCTCCCCCTTATTTTGTGGATTAGGGAAAAAAGTTGGCAGGTGAATAGTTTGGTTTAAAGCCACTTTAGAAACCACTTTAGGCATGAAAGTAGGGTTAGTCCTCAAAGAAACCCTGTCTTGATGAAAAATAATGTAAGATTCCACAGCCATGAGCGCTTGTAACTCCGAGACTCTCCTGGCTGAAGTTAAAGCCAGTAGGATAACAGTCTTCCATGACAAATATTTTATATCAGATGTGGCAGCAGGCTCAAAAGGAGGCAGAGTAAGTTTTTCCAGGACATAATTGAGGTCCCTTGCAGGAATGGGTGGTGTCCTAGGGGGCCTTAAATTCTTTGCTCCTCTGAGATATTGTTTCAGAAGTGGATGTGAAAAAATTGGAGGATCTGTATTATAATGTGCAGAGATAGCTGAGGCATGTATTTTTATGGAGGAAAAAGATAAACCCTTATGCAACATATCTGTTAGGTAATGTAGAATCAATGGAATATTTGGAATGCGAGGATCTGATTTCTGAGCATGCATCCAGGTGCAAAATCTCTTCCATTTACCTTCATAAGATTTCCTAGTGCTAGGCCTTCTGGCTTCTAAGATAACATCCATGACCTGTTTGGAAAGGGTAGGATTAATCATAGACCCTGAATACGCCCAGGCTGCCAGGCTGAGAGTTTTGATATGAGAGTGCAGGACCTGGCCCTGATGTTGAGACAACAGATTTGGAATCTGAGGTAGAATCCAAGGAGGTTCCTGGGATAGATTTATCAGTGTTGAGTACCAAAATTGTCGAGGTCAATTTGGGGCCAGTAAGATCAGCTTTGGTTTGTCCTGTTTTATTTTTAATAACACCCTTGATAGAAAAGGTAGTGGTGGAAAGGCATACCCAGAGAGGTTCCTCCAACTGAATGAGAGAGCATCCACTTTCCATGCTAGCTTGTGATACGTCCTTGTGCAAAAAGTCTGTAACTGGTAGTTGTGGGGAGATGCAATTAGATCTATGTCCGGGCAGCCCCAGGCTTCTGTAATCATCTTGAATATTTGGGTGTCTAGCATCCACTCGTGTGGGTCTGACAGGTTCCTGCTCAGGCTGTCTGCCAGAGTGTTTTGATTCCCTGGCAGGAATTGAGCTTGTAGGTCCACTTTGCAAGCTAGTGTTGTGTTCCATAGAGTCATGGCTAGTCTGCAAAGGGGCTAGGAGTGTGAACCCCCTTGCTTGTTTATGTACCACATAACTGTGGTGTTGTCTGTCCGTATCAGTAGCTGCCCTGGCTGTAAAAGATCCCTGAAAGCCAAGAGGGCATTCTGCACAGCTAACATCTCTTTTAAATTGATATGTAGATGCTTCTGATCCTCTGTCCAAAAACCTTGCAGGCCTTTCCCCTGCAAGTGGGCTCCCCATGCATAATCCGAGGCATTTGTGGTTATCACTTGGTAGGCTGGAGGTAGACTGAAGGCTTTCCCTTTGTTTTGAAGACATGCCATGGCCCACCAATGGAATTCCTTTTGCAGGCAAGGCAAGACAGCAATCACTGTTTCCAGACTGTGACAATGCTGGGACCATACGCTTTTTAGGTACCATTGTATCTTCCTCATATGCAGTCTTGCATATGGTACGAGTAGAATGCAGGAAGCCATATAACCCAAAGCCTGCGGGAATTTCCTTGCAGTTAGCTGAGACATTAACGCCAGGCTTTTGAAAGTTGAAGCCAGCTGTAGTTGTTTTTCTGATGTCAGGAATGCCATCTGGGTTGTTGTGTTTAAAAGAGCACCCAGGAAAGTTATCTGTTGAGTGGGTGTCAAATTTGACTTTTTTACGTTCACAGTGCATCCCAGGTACTTGAGTAGATTCTGAACAAATTCCAGGTGCTGGAGTAAAATGTCCTTGCTGTCTGCTTGAATAAGGCAGTTGTCCAGATAAGGGTAAATTTGAATTCCCTTGAGTCTGCAGTAAGCTACTACTGGTGCCAGGCACTTGGTAAAGACCCTGGGCGCAGTAGACAAGCCAAAGGGCAGTGCAGAGAATTGGTAATGTTTCAAGCCTGCCTTGAACCTGAGGTATCTTCTGCACTCCTGTCTGATAGGAATGTGTAGGTAAGCCTCCTTTAAATCCAATGTCACCATCCATGCATTTTTGCTCAACATTGGCAGGAGCTGCTGCAGAGTAAGCATCTTGAACTTTGGTATCTCCAGGAAAGTATTTAAGACTGACAGATCCAGGATGGGTCTCCAAGTATTTTGCTTTCTGGGAACTAGAAAGAGTCTTGAATAAAAGCCTTGTCCCGTCTCTGAATTTGGAACCAGTTCTATGGCCCTCATAGCCATGAGGGACCTCACCTGTTTTAATGCCTTTGCCCACTGAGTTTTTGGTAGGTCTGGCCATCCGTTTGATTTTGGTAAGGTGTGAAAGTGGAATTTGTAACCTCTTAAAACTACATCCAGAACCCACTTGTCTTGGGTTATGTAAGTCCAATTTCGGTGAAAAAGAGAAAGTTTTCCTCCCAGAGGAGCTTCCAGGAGAGAGGTTCCTGGAGCCATGCAGGGGGAGTCATTGAGCCGGTTTCCTGTAAGGTTGAGACCTATCTTCTCCACCCCTGGGGGCGGAAGCACTCCACTGTCTAGGTCTATAAGAGGCCTGTGCTTGGGCCCTCCCTCTGGGGCGGCTATATCTACCCCTCTGAGGCCTGTCCGAGCTGGGAAAGGACCAATTTTTAGCTGGCCAATTTCTGCTAAATCTAGGTGGCTGAACTTGTAAGAAATCCTTAACCGTTTGCATGGATTTTGCATTATCCTCCATTTTCTTTATCACCTCTTCAGCCTTAGACCCAAACAAAACATTATGTTGAACAGGAGCATCCAGTAACTTTGCTTTCACTTGATCAGGCAAATTTTGTTCCTTTAACCAAGCATGCCTTCTAATGACCGTGCCAGTGGCAGCCGCCCTGCAAGAGGCCTCCAAAGCATCAAAACCACAGTGTAAGGTATGTTTTCCCACCTGCTCAGTAGCATGCATCAAATCATGTAATCCCTTATTGTCTGCACATGCAGAAATGGTACCCAGTTTTTGTTTCATAACAGACAAAAGGTATTGCTGATATTTCAACATATGAAATTGACAATTTAAAGCCCTAATAGATAAAGTAGCAGAAGTGTACACTTTTTTGCCTCATCTCTCCAAAGCTCTAGAATCCTTATCTGACGGAATAGGGTTCTTAGCGGTGGCGGCCTTAACACCCTTAGGACCCTGAGAAATGGTTTCTGGATCAGCAGTAGGATTTTTATAAAGAAACTGGTGGCAGTCAGGGACTCTATAATATCCATCAGGCTTAGCAGGGGCCGGAGGAAAGGAGTCAGGAGTTAAATTAGACTCAGAAAAGACATCATCCACAATATCCAAAATAGGAGGAATAGCCAGGGGTCTGTGTTGGCGAAGAAGAAGGAAATCCCTAAGCCTTCTCTTAGATTCAGAGTACTCCTGTCCTTCCTAGTGAAAATGTTCCCTCATGTCATGTAAAGTTTCCCCAAAAGAATAATCCTCAGGAGGAGAAGCTGAAGGAATGGATTCCTCAGCATCAGAATCCTCATAAGGAGGGAAAGTATAATCCTGTTCAGAGGAAGACACTGAAGAGATAGATGCCTGATCAGAGGATTCATAATCCAATTCTTGTCTTGGCCTTTTGTCAGGAGGGGGATGTGAACCCCTAATCATAGTTAGCAAGTCCTCCGCCATTTTAAGCATTTGTTTTTGAGATTTAGGTCCTGGATCAGAGGAGGCCTGGGCTTGAGTCTTTGTTTTAGAAGGAGTCTTTGCCTTTGTCTTTACCTGAAGCTGCGTAGGCCTGAAAACCCCCTCGGAAGCCGGTACCTGCACAGCGGCTCCGGACCCATCCGAGGGAGCATTATCCGAAGGTCCTGCACCTGGAGTATTCGAAGGCCTAGTTGGCTCCTCGTGGGAGTCCGTTTTGGCAAGCGGTTCTGTAATGGCCAATGACAGGGGCTGCGAAAGCACCTCACTGACAACGGCCGAACCAGCAGCTGGCTCTGATTGTAAACTGTCGTCTGATTTGGACCTCGGAGGCCTATCCTTATCCTTGCGCCTTTTAAGAACTCCGATAGTCGGAAGCGTGTCCAACATGTTACAATTAAATCGCCTCCCAAAGTAATGAAAGGCAAAATCGTATCTCCATTTAATAGTACGTTGATTAAATCTAGCACAAAACCGACAACTAGCTACGTCGTGGTCAGGGCCTAGACAAGGAATACAGTAAGAGTGAAAATCCTTATGAGGTATTTGCTTCCCACATGAAATACAATTATTAACTTTTTCTGACATCGGTCTGGAGCAAGAAAAAGTTTCAACGGGTACTTAGCTTTGAAAAGAAGAATGTCTTCGGTATGAAGCACCAAAAATAACAGGAGTCAGCCAACCGGCACTTGCGAACTGCTTCCATCGCGTGGCAAGAAAGACTGGAGAACATGGCGTCGGCTGGGAGCTTTGTACCCCTGGCGCTCTGACGTCAGGGAGGGTGAGTACACAGCCGACGCCGGACCCAGACTTTGGGATTCTGGCCGACTGAGGGCTGCCTGACGGCAGGAAGAACCCTACAGTGATGACTGCAACAGTGAAATACGATGAACATCTGGTCAAACAGCTTCTGTGTTATCTGTTTGTCTCAAGGTGTGGCTTTGGAAGGGTCTTTTATCCAACCCTACCCTGCTTGGATTACTTTCGAATACTTAGTAATTCTGTACAATACTTCAAATGATATATTTTTTTTATTATTTTTTGACTTAGGATGAGTTTAGGTTCGCTACTTCTACTACCATTACCTGATCTGATTAATATACAGTGATTAACTAGATATATATGGATTGAAAATCTTCTACACAAAGAAGTTTCTTACACTGTCTTGGTTTTGGACCCACTATACCTGTTTAGTGGGTTGTTTGAGACTTTGGGGATACCACGGAGATTACTTTTTTTTTTGCAGGCATTAAAGATTCACATGTTCATACCTGTCAAAAGTATTGATGGTCAATGAATGTCCTCAGTCTGCTCTACTTTTGTACTGGGAAATCATTAGAGAGAGAAGTTAGAAAATAATGAGACACATTTCATTTTGATTTCTTAACTCTCAGAACATTCTGATGCAAAAAACTTGTTTGATTCTATCAGCTGTCTTACTTTCCAACACCAAAATATGTGAAGAGTACAATTAGAAAAATAACCTCACAAACACAAATATACTAATCACTAAGGCAGGTATGCACCCTGAGCATGAGACACAAAAGCTTATGTAACCCTCAATTCAAATGATAGAAAGCAAAGATATGGCACAGATATCACTTGCACAGGGTGTTTTGTGTGTGTGTGTGTGTGTGTGTGGGGGGGGGGGGGCAGGCTGACACAAAAGGTAAGACAGTGCATGTGAGTAAGAAACACAAAAACAGACAGACATTTGGCTAAAGTAACAAGGAGCTTTAAGCTATTGACTTCTTAACCAGAAATACTGATTTAGTGATTAAAAATGCTGATAAAGGGTGGGGGTATTGTTGTCATGAACAACACCTTCTATAGTGAGAAAATGTTCATGTTATTAGGAGGTGCTGAGTATGCAAGTATTACTACAGGAGAAACCAATAAGTTGTCATTAGGTGTACACAGAATTAATATTTGACATGCATGAAGCTGGTTGTTTGAATATTAAGATACCCGTGACTTATGGTATACCAAAACCTCAAACAGACCTATCGTTTCTGCACAAGGGTGGGTGACACAACCTATTTCAAAGCTTTTAGAAAAAGAACCAAGGCTTTTGTTAGATAAAGTTCCTACAGTTTTAAAAGATACTAATATGTTTTTAAAACAATTTTATGACTGGAATAAGGGTGTTTTGATGATGACATGGCACTTCATTATTTTAGATGTAGAGTCATTATTTACCATCATCCCCATGACTGTGGTATAGAAAGTGTGAGACAATTTTTGCTGCAATATTCAGATTATGATATGGATAGAATTAATTTGATTTGTGAATTACTACTGATGGTTCTAGAGAACAATGTTTTTATGTTTCATACAAAATTGTTTCATCAAACTAAGGGTGTAGCGATGGGTAATCCCGTTGCGAACACATATGCAAATATTGTGATGTGTATGTGGGATGAGAAATATATACTGTCTGTACAAAATCCCTTTAAGCATTATATTTGTTTTTATAAAAGGTTTTTCAGTGATTTGTTTGCTACATGGAAAGGGAATGATATGATTTTTTTATGAATTTCTTGAATATATAAAGACTACTACCCCTTATTTGAGATTTAAGTACGAGATTTCCTGTAGCATTGCATTTCTAGACATACTACTACGGAATGATGATAAGCGTACTATTCAGACTGAATTATACACGAAAAATGTTAAAAGGAACAGTTATTTACATCGCAACAGCATGTACCCACCATTTGTTTTTGCAAGTATTGTTAGGAACCAAATGCAGAGAGTAGCTAGGTTGAATACTCAGATGTGAGTATGTCTAAGCAAAGAGAGAACATGGCTAATGATTTCACTGAGTAGGGTTACTCTAAAGAAGAAACTGTGGCAGCACCTGATTTTGTAAATCAGAAACATTCAAAATATGCTCAACTATTACATAGTGATAATTATGAATCAAATATGAGGGTGAATAAAACTAATAATGGTATTAGATATATGCTTACCTATTTTTATTTCTCCAAATCTTTTAGAACTTCTAATACCATGACAGGAATGGACCCCATTCCTAAGTCAAAGTATGACTAAAGTTCATGAAATTGGTATTGTTCCACTCTTTAATGTCAGCCAACAGTGCTCTTCACAGCACCCGCACGCACCCAGTAATGACTCCTTCTGCAGTTCGTACGGAGTTACATGTATTGGCAGTGTATTTAAATAAGATTTTAGACTCTTTTTATTAAGATCCATTGCTCCTACTACTGTTGGAACTATATGGATATCTTTCTTCCACATTGCTCTCGTTTCTGCTTACAGATCCTGATATTTCACAACCCTATGTCTCTCTGTGCGCAGGACACTGTAGTCACTGGGTGTGGCGATTTCAATGATCAATGCTACTCTTGTCTTCTTTTCCTGGACCACTATATCCGGTTTTCTAGCATCTATCTTTTGAATTGTTGGTAATGGATGACCCCATGTGATGTAGACTTCATCATTTTCTATGATGCTTTGTGGCTCATGTTTCCAGTGCTTTTCAGCCACTTCAAAACCATAATGTTTGCACAATCCCCAGTGCAACAGTCTCACCACATTATTGTGCCTTTCAGTATACAGTTCTTCTGCCATTAGTATGTCACAGCCAGCAGCGAGGTGTGCAACTGTTTCCAGTTCGGTTTTACAAAACCTGCATTTGTCTGTTTCTCCCACATGTTCAATGGACTTTGTAAACCAGCGTGTATGTAGCCCACTATTTTGAGCCGACAATATTAACCTTTCATTTCTTGGTTTGAATTCACCTCTCCTTAACCATTCCTGCGTTTGTTCTTGATCAACATGAGGTTCTTCCAGAAGTTTTCTATACTTGTAACTACATTTATGCATTTTCCAAATTTCTTGCCTTTTCATCTGATCCTTCACCTTATATTCTTTCTTTTGTTTTGTTTTTTTTGGCACATTCAGTTGCTGCCCGATTTCTATCCACTTCCAGTCCGATTTCCATTCCTGCCTGATGCTGATATGCTTCTGCTAAATTAAGCAGGGAAGTCATCTTAGATTTATTCTCATATTTCAAAACTTTCACTACATTTGGGTTTCATGAGGTCAGCAGATATATGTGTTTAATTGCACGATTGCAGATCTGTACATGTAATCAACTTCAAGGAGGCCCATCCCTCCTTCGGAACGGAGACTATATAATCTTGGTATGCACTGATTTTTATAGATCATTTGGTGAGCATGAAGCATCCTTCTTGTATTAATATCTAATCTGTCCAACACGTTTTGGGGCCAATCAATCACTCCAAAACTAAGTCAGGACAGGAAGAGCCAATTGGTTTATTGCTTGGATTTTGTTCCTAGATGTCAATGCTCTGTTTTCAGGATTAATTTAAGTCTTCTAAAATATTCCTTACCAAGTTTTACTCGCATTTGTTCGCGTTTTATTGCTGATCCTTCATCAATTCCCAAGTATTTATACACTCCCTCTTGCTCAAGTTCTTTCATATCACATTCTTGTCCCAAACTGATGTTTTACTGGTGCTGCAGTTTTCCTGCTTTAAAGGTTGCTTTTGCACATTTATCAAGGCCAAATGACATTCTAATATCATCTGAAAAAGTTTTGACAACCTGCAGCTGTGCTTTCAGTTCCTCATCTGATGAGCTATACAGTTTTAAATCGACAAATAGAACATGAGAAGTCATTAGACTTTGTTGTTTTCTAGGAAGCAAATTGTAGCCATGGCCTAAGCCGTTAAGTAAACAGCTTAATGGGTTAAGGGCAAGGCAGAACAGCAATGGTGTCAAGAGAGTGACCCTGGAATATCCCCCTTTGAATTTTTATCCTTGGGATAATAATTTGTCCTTTATCATGGTTTAATTGCAAAGTGGTCTGCCATTGTTACCTACAATAAGAATACTACAATGGTTAAGGAGATAATACACTGGCTATGGTCTATCACAAATAACCGGTGATAAACCTAATTTTGGCTATTGACATAATTGTACACTTAAACAGAAATTTTGCTATAAAGACCCAAGTATATTTTTCAATATTACAAGTACTAAGTATGGCACATTTAGATGCAATGATTGTGCCTACTGTCAATATGTATATGAGTATAAAGCTATTAAACATCCTGTAACGGGAAAGGATTTTATATAAAATGCCTGTGGGAACTTTAATACAAATAATGTTATTTACATGGGCAAATGTGGGTCATGTGAAGGATACTACGCAGACATGACTAATTGGAGACTCAAGGACAGGATAGGATAGGATAGCTGACCACGAGTGACATGAGATCTACTAATGCTCTATTTATATCCCGGTCAACAAATGTAAAATAAATAAACATATATCAGAAAAAGGGGAAAATCATACATTTCAATTTATGATTTTGAAAGTAGTTTATTTATCCTTATGTGGGGAGAGAGATTAAATTATTGATGGAAAATGAAGACATGAAATGGATTCTTAGAATGACAGGTCATTTACGACCAGGTTGAATGAGACTTTTACCTTGAAATCTCTGCTTAAACTTTTAAGTGATAAAGTTTGATTGATGTCATGCGATATTAATTTACTATTTAAGTTTTGTATTGTATCATTTCAAAGTGTATTCGCCTGAGGAAGCCTTGTGGTGAAAGTTTTACTTGCGAATAAATTGTGTTATCGATACTTGACCAGTGGCTTCATTGTGTTTTCCGGTTATTTATCTGCCTCAGCATAGTGGTAAAGGTGTTTATCTCACAGACGCAAGGTACAGTGTTTGATTTTCACATTTTGAAAGGTAAATTGACTAGGTTTAAAATGGCCTACGATAGCAGTTAGCCTAGTATTTATCTATGGGACTGTACTGTAATGCTTCTGGGTCTGAGTATGTAATATAATTTGCTATTAAGTCTATGCAGTGCTGGGCATTGTTCCTGAGGTTTTGAACACAGTTAAAGAATGCCCTGTTCTCCTTTAACTGGGTGGCTGTTTTTATTGCATATTTGGCTTTTTGATTTCACTGTGGTGTGGAGTTCATTGTTCAGTTTAAGAAAAGCATGTTTGTATCTTGAAAGTTTTTTTTTTTTTTTTTTTTTTTTTTTGCATGCAGTAAATTTTCTTTTATTTTATTATAGTGCCTGTTTATATTAGGGTTCTGCTACAGGGGGTTATTTTTGAATTTGGCATTATAATAATTTCTGAGGGAGATGGATGCAGCTATGCAACTATTTACATGTGCTTAGAGTTATTTGCCAGTTAAAGATGTCACATAAGCAGTGGGGTTCATACCTCTCAACATCTTAAAATAACAAATCTGTACAAAGTATGGAGCGGGGGGATCAAAGGCCCAAAAACAGGTATACATTTTAAATGTTACTCTTATAAAGTTAGAAAGTTGCTAGACTAAAATGTTTTGCTTTAGCATACATTTCTGAATAACATGAGGTCTGAAACTTAAATGTGTTTCATTTGGTGAATTCAATCCTCACTGATCTGCCAAAAAAACACAAATTTTATGTGGGACTATGAGGCAAAAATCTGGACATCCTGCTAATGTCTGGACACTTGAGAGGTATGCTGGGTCTGGACATCCTGCTAATGTCTGAACACTTGAGAGGTATACTAGGGATCTCGAGATGGAAGGGGCTTTTGAAATTAGCCAGGTCATCACTCAGTTTTAGTAGACAAGCCTTTGCATAATTTCTGAATACTGATGTATTCAGAGTTGAGTCAAACTTCAGTCTTATGGAGAATGTGAATGATTTGCAGAATATCTCTCAACTGTCTAGATTTTTGCAGTCTGTCCATATCTTTGATTCACATTTTTGATTTGCTCCTCATAAAATTTATGGTTTTCAGAGAAATTACTGAGGGTTAAAGTCACTAATTAATGATATAGATTTGAATTTCTGAGTTCATATCCTTCAGAAAAATGTGTATTACTGAAAAAATCTTTTACTGCATCACTTTTCTAAATTTATAATTGCAAAATTTAAAATATGACCCCATTTATGTGCCCCTTGTCACACATTATTTTAGGCTTTGTTCAGATTTCTTGCACTTAGAGTTTAGGGGTTATGATTTGTGGTCTGATTTGACCATAGAGGACATCAAAGTTGGTTGGGTGAAAAACTGACCCCTACAGGTAATGACCAAATCTCATTGCTCATTTCACTGTCTGAGTTCATTGATATTTTTATTGTCATTAATGTGTAGTGATTGATATGCCACAATACCATCTTGTCCAGAGACATATCTCATAATGACATAATGATTATTATCTGGAAGTAAAAGGCCACCCATGCTTACCTGAACAATTACAATATTTCTCTTCTACCTTCCACATCTTACTGATCACACTAATGGGTCAATACTTGCCAAAGGAAGCAGAAGACCCTCCATTTGGATAGGAACCACTTTGGATCATTGCCATAGCTTGCAAACAAACCCTGTAGTAGAAGAGAATATTGTACAGCACTAGTAACATTTACAGGGATTTTTTTGTGCTCATGAAGATATGATATAATGGTGGTTGCTCTCAAAGCCTAGTATCGTATTCTATTAACTTGCTGGGGTTTCAAAGGTATGGCTGAATGTCTTGGTAGATATGTATGTCATCTGATTTGGAAGTTACTGCACCACTGATTACTATAAAACTACAGTGATAGGAGTTCTTTAATTGACTGGAAATATACCACATGTATTAGTATACTTACACATTTAAACTATAATGTCACTATATTTATAGATGGGTATGTATATGGTTTTAATGGGTACTTCCTTTGTACAGTCCCTATGCAGTATGCACAATGTCTAGGAATCTTGCCACACACAGCAATTTAATTTTGCCTTATTTCAGTTGCATCAAAGCAGCTTAATCTGCTCTCAGCTACTGTCATTTTCAATTTAGTGACCATAAGCTTGTCATCTAGGGAGCTTGCACACCAAGACTGCCTAAAATATTGTTGAGCTCTGAGGGGTAATCTAGTGAAAAGAATAATGCAACATCTGTATACAGGATAGAATCTTAGACTGGCAAAACCATGTAAGGAAAATATCCAAGACCTCGAAAGTAAATACTATGACATTGCAAAAATGTACTGTAGATACACTTCATACAGCTACCTAGAATTTAATCACACAAGCATGTCCTAGCCCAACTAATCTGCCTATTACACTGTATCTTATTTAAAGAGAAACTCATTGTTAATCAGATTCCTACCTTTTCCTACATTCCACTATAACTAATTTTGGTTATTATATGTATTTCTGGATTCTAATATGTTCTTCTTTCACAGCTTTCTGAGGAAAGCAATTTCATGTATTTGCAACTCACTGTAACAAAAACAAGAAAAAAAACCTCTTAGGATCATAAGAAGTTACTTGGCTAATGGTCGAAGAACCTTTTTAAGCTTAGCCATTAATGCCCCAGTTTTTATAATTATCAGTGCCATAGGACTAGAATGACTTTGGTACATGCCTGTACCTTAGGGCATCTACAAGCTGATCCTGTCCATAAAGTCCACAGATGACAAGACAGGGGTGAATTTACAGTTTCCCTTCTATTGGTCCAAATTGCATCTGAATGGGATTACAGAAGAGCTCTATCTGACATGAATGGGAAGTGTGTTCCAGAGAAGGGTTAATCTCTGAGACATATCTGTAACTTCAACATGTTTTGCTTATGTTACAGATGAGGTTTAGATCCTTATATCAGGTAATTCCAGTGCTGTTTGTTTGTTGAATGAGATTACAGAAGAGCTGTTTGACATGAATGGGAAGTGTATTCCAGAGAAGGGTTAATCTCTGAGAGACATATCTGCTCCTCCCACATGTAAGATTAGATCTGGATGCCTTGCCTTTACTTATAAGTTGCACCATGTAGTTTTCTGAGCACAGTGGCACAAACGCTCATAGATTAGTACTAAGCTAACTGCCTTTGTGGGCCATTTTAAGCTTAACCAATTAACCCATGAGAGAATCAAACCCTGCACCTTGTGCCTATAAGGCAAATATCGTAACCATTATGCCAACCTAATTGACATATTATGAATTATTAGATCTTCATAGGCAAGTACTAGCCTAACTGCTCTTCTTTACCTTTTAAGCCTAGCCAATTTCCCTCAAAGGCTATTCTCGGCTAGGGTGCCTTCTGTGTAGAGTCTGCATGTCCTCCCTACATTTGTGTGAGTTTCCTCTTGGTGCTCTAGTTTCCTCCCACATTAGAAGGACAGCTTAAATATAAACCCCTATGTCACTAGATGGGTTGCAAACTGGCTCAAGGACAGAACCCACATGATTAGAATTGCTGGAGCCGTGTCACACTCCCAACCAGTTACAAGTGGCATCCCACAAAGCTCAGTCCTGGGACCTCTCTTTTTGGTATATATTTCTCGGAGGTACAGGCCAACACGGAAGGACTGTGGCTGACCAAGTTCGCAGATGACTGCAAACTGGGCGCCATAATCGACTCTCCAGCCGACACAAGCATCCTCCAAAAGGGCCTCATAGAAACAGACAACTGGTGCCAGAGCCATGGCCTCAAGCTAAACGCCAAAACGTGTATAGTCATCCCCTTTGGCAAAAACAAAGTGCCCACAAATTACCACATAGGTGGTAATCCATTAAGTACGGAAGAAGTAATTAGGGACCTGGGGACCCAAGTTGATAGCAATCTCTCATTTGACAACCACGTGGCCAAAGTGGTTAGAAAAACATTTTATATAGCCCACCTAATCATGAAGGGATTCACATCTAGATCAGGGGAGGTCATCGTGCCTCTTTACTCATCCCACATCAGGCCCATAATTGAGTACAATGCCCCTTTTGGGATGTAGCTTACCAGACACCTGCAGCAACTGGAAAGACCCCAAAAGGGGTACTTTTACTAAGGCAGTAAAAATTAAGTGTTCCAACCAAAATCTCATGCCATCGATAATCCTATATTTTGAGAAGTTATAGTAGCTATCCATGTATGTATGTAACACATAGTCTATGTTTATGTTCATAGTTAGGTACTAGGGCCTATATAAGCCTAGCCAAAAAGGTACCCTGGCTTTTGCCACCCAAGAAAATTATTTTCCTGTGCCCCTGTCGAGCAGAGCGACAGAAGTGATCCCTGGGGTGAATTTCCTATTTCCCATCCATTACCTGTTGCAATATACTAGGAATGGTACTAAAAAGTGTATGGGAAATGTATAGACTGCATTTGCTTCAACTTTCAAATGCTAATCAGTGTAAACTAACTGTACTTCAGTCAAACATTCAGGAACTGCGTGAAATTTGAAAACATTTTACCACAATGAATGACAGAAAAAAGTGAGAAAAAAATCCAGTAGGATGGAATCACTATTAGACAAATAGTTATGGTGTGATTTCTGAAGGACGACATACAGCATCAGCTAATGAGGAAATACTTTTAGAACAGTGATTAAATTCAGTTCCAACGCTGCATGACATTTTTAGAGATAAGATGCAAAATATTTTATTCTTTTAGAATATTTGGACATTTGTTACTCAACATGTTTCTTTGAAAGGCACAACTATCCAAAGCAATGCTGTGTTATAAAATGAGGGAAAATCTGTAGGATTATAAAAGCGCACCTACATGAACACACCCAAACAACAGTAATAACAGACCATATGAAAAATAATTGCCAGTGGAGGGAAAAAGATTTGTAGCAACAAGCATTAAAAATACTATTGCCTAAGCTTGAATAATTATTAGATCCAGTTTTGCAAAAACAAGTACATAGTAAAGTAGCCATCACTTCACTGCTGAAGAGGTTTCAGGTTTGTGTGTGACAAGGTAGCATCTCTAGCTGAGTAAAATGCAGTCATTCAGCAAATCTAATTGCTCATGAGTGGGGGAAGGAAAATACAAAAGGACAAACTGCAAGTGTAAGTTCTAAGCACTTCCTCTAACAACCCCCACTGAGAGTTTGTGTAATCTAACCTGCAGTATGCTAAAAAGGCTCTTTGAAAATCTTGCTTCTAGGTGAACATGTGACTTACAGAGTACTAAAATGTAAACAAACGCCTCTAGCAAGAAATCTGAGCTAGTGCCCCTTTAAGGCTTGTGAACCTCCCCTTTCATCATATTCAACATGATCCATCACTCTAAATAAAAATGAGTGGCTCGGCCAAATGGTCACATGCTTTGCTAAAGCGTTTTCTAGCCTCCCTTTTCTAATATTATATAGGTGTTCATACACATGTTCTCTTAATTTACGGTCAGTCTTGCCTATGTAAAAACTAGGACAAGACTGTCACTGGGCTAAATATATCACCCTATTAGAATTACAGTTGTATTTGCCCTTACAAATATATTTTCTCCCTTTAAGCGTGTATGTATGACCCACATCCATATGCTTACAATAAGCACAGGCCTCACACTTAAACATTCCTTGTTGCCTCGTCAATCTCAAGTCTTTAAACACTAATAACCCCTTTAGGTTTTGACCTCTTTTAAAGACAATCTTAGGGTTAGCCCCCAATTTATTTGCTAAAGACCCATCTGATGATATTACACACCAATTTTTAATCAAAACCTGTTTTATGCTACCAGCATCAATATTATAAGGGGCTATAAAAGTCAAAGGGAAATGTACTGTTTTGCTATCATGGGTATTCAGTCTTAATTCAACTCCATTTTCTATTGTATCTTTTCCACCCCCCAAGATAGCTTTAAAGTGACCAGCATTCCTCTTTATTTGAACCTCTTTCAACAATTCTTCTAATAAGGGCACTGGGTAGCCTCCCTTCGAAAACATTTGGACTAACAAGTTGCACACTGTCATGAAATCTAAGCTGGTGGTGCACATTCTAGCTGCTCTTACGAGCTGCCCCTTTACTACAGACTTTTTTTTGATACCAAGGGTGAGCACTAGTAAAGTGTAAAAAGGAGTTTGAATATGTCTCCTTCCTATAAATTTTCACTTTATAACGTCCATTTTCTTTATATTTAGACAAGTCCACATCCAAAAACGCTATCCTAATCTGTATTGAATGTATGGGTGAATGTTAAAAAATCTGTTGTTCTATAACAATATTCAATAAATTCGACAAATATATCATGTCCGCCCTTGAATATAATAAAAATATCATCCAAAAACTGAATGTAGTAAAAAATGTGCTGAATGAAAGAATTATTATTAAATACAAACTCACTCTCCCAGTATGCCATAACTAAATTGGCTAAACTGGCTCCTACTGGGCAGCCCATAGCTACACCCTTTTTCTGGAGATAATATTTGCCATCAAAAAAGAAGAAGTTATTACTCAAAATATCCAATAGTTCCCGTAAAAGTGAAACATCAGTAATTGTTAATGACCTTCTTAGCTAACAATAGGCTCACCCATTTAATTCCTAGGTCTTCCAGAATTACAGTATAGAGCTCCTTCACATCAACAGTAGCAAAATTAAGTCTGGTTCAAAATTCAAACTGTTGATGTTCTTTCAGAAGGACCATGAATCTTTGCAAATATAAGGTTCCTTAACCACATACTTCTTCAGAAAATTATCTACAAACTTTGCTAGGGGGTATGTACTAGAATTCCTACCATTTACAATTGGCCGAAAAGGGGGTGGTTCAATAAATCTTTGTGAACTTTCGGGATCCCAAAAATCACTGGGATCTGAGGAGATGGCACAGAGAAATAATTCAATAAATCGGGGACTATACGGTTCTCTATGAATAAATCATTCAAATAAATATTAATTCTCCCTATATGCTTGCTTGAATTCATTCAGAGAAACCAAATTATACGTGGCAGTGTTTAACATATTGGACATTCTCTCATTATAATCAGAGCTGTCCATAAAAACAAGTCCTCCACCCTTATCAGGTTTGAAAACCCACACCCCAACTTCTCAGATTTTCTAACATTTCCCATTCAGCAGGCTGAACGTTAACACAATTCTCCTTCTTGCTTGTTTTGTTACTGTCCATTATTCCTTATATCTATTTCACAAATATGCTCAAATAAGTCCAAAATTGGATTCAGGGGTGGATTAAAAGTGCTAGGAACTCTAAATTCAGAAGTTTCACAATTATTCCCATTAAATAACCGATTCAGCTTACGAATATACAACTTCAAATCAAAGTCCTGCTCACATCAAAGTTTTTACTTGGCACAAAAGTCAAGCCTTTAGCCAGAAAGTCTGCTAAAGTATTATTTACTGCATAACTCGAATAATTAAATATGTTAAAATCTCCCACTGAATTTGTAACAATATTCAGGGACAAACCATTTCCCCTTCTACTTGAGACCCTACATTAAGTGGAAAATTCATTTACTGCTGTGTTAGAAACAGTTACCTCTTCTATTGTTACCGATGGTTCCTCCTCCTGTTGTTGCTTCTCCCTAAGTTGTTATTCCTCCTAAAGTTCTGGTGGCCACGATTCTGGCCCTTGCGAAAGTTTTGATTATTCTGATTGTTAGGAGGATTGTAATCAACCTGAGGATTTAATTTTTGCTTTCTAATTCTTTCACTCCATCGCAGCTCATTAGGAGTACCATCCTGTACCTCCCCACCATCACCATTACGCTGCTGGTTCACATATTCATCCAAGCTTCCTTCTGTACCAATTGAAGGCGGTGTTTTGACATCATCTCATACTTCTGAGCCCGACTGGGCTTGCCCTAGACTGCTACAACCAATCCATTGTTGGGATGGGGGTGGTTTATGATACGCCACACCCCTTTGATAGTCATTTTGATCATGGGCAAGTTTCTTAAGCTTTACAGCCCATAATGTCAGCATTTGGCCATCAATGCTCGAAAAAAGGCAATTATAGTCAAATTTATACCTTTTGAAATCTAAATCGCGTTTAATAAGTGTGTCTAGTACATCAATCACAGTCATCAATATATCAGCCATTTCCTGGTAATATTTAACAAAAAGCTCAAGCAGTTCCAACCCTTGTTTGTCAAAAAGTTTGACTAGTTCTTGATGAAAGGACGACTCCGTTATTAGTCCTGTAGGATATCGCCAGGACCTTAAGCCTTTAGGGACCTGACGATGCTGTAAACACTCACAGAAATACATTTCTAACTGCAACTTTTTTAATTTAAATGATTTATAGTCCAAAGTTTTTAAATTCTCACTGATAGTAATCGTTTTATCAACCATTAAATTTGATGAAAGTGCTAACCTAAAAACAGTCTCTTCCTGGTTTTTTGCCTCTCTTATTTTTATTAAGTTAGCTGAAATTGTTATTTTCTGAAAGAGAAAAGCTTCCCTCTCAGGTTATGAGATAGAACAGAGAGATAAGACTGGAATTTCATAGTCAGTACTAATTAATTCCTTCCAGGGGAAATGAAGACTTAACTAATCCCCCTACCACTTGCTGCCTGCCTTGACCTCAACTTATTCTTCAAGCCCATTTCATTTTGAAGGCCCTATTTTGCTTAAATTGCTCTGTTCTTGACTGCTTTCCACAGAATAATCATTACTATTAAGTTTCTGACATGCACTGTTCTTGGCTCATCAGCACCTAGGATACTTCAGAATCTTTTGTGGATCTTGTTGATCTCTTAAGAGGAGTCCAATACAGGTGCCCTTCTAAGGTCTACAATCTTCATTCTGTTGGTTATTTACTTGCCTAGTACATGGAATAAACAGCTAAGCCTTCTTGGTACCTCTTGTGATAAGGTCACAGATACATTCTGTTGTGGCACCTGCTCCTGTAACACAGACAAACTGCAAAGGGTCAACATCAGTTGTGTGAGCACTACAACCACTGGCTTACACGTGCAGTGAAACAATTTCTGAGGCACCTGGCAAAGTGCAATGGATACAGTCCAACCATCTGCCTTTGAAGGGACTAAATCAGGTAGAGACAGAGTTACAACTGGCTACAGGTCTGAGGCAGATTAAACAATTCTACAACAGAGCCAATGTATTCATGTCTCTGTAGTACTGTTTAGGTCACTACGACCTTACCCTCCCTGTCCAGTGGTCTTATAAAGTGCTAACTTCTTGAGTCTCTCCATTTCTGTATCTGTATTCCTTTTTTGGTGATATCCCTTCTTTTAGGCTGCTGCTCAAGGGCACTCTCACCTGAAGAATGAAAGATGCCCCTTGCCCTAGCATTAAACATCTTCTATGCTCCAAGATAGCCTAAATGAGAAGGGTCTTTGTATTAAGTCACACAATGCTCACCAGAAGAAAAGTGGTGATCCCACGACAAAACACAGACACTACAAATAACGGTCTTTAGGACTGAATTCATCTTTTACAGAGATGTTTCTTAGCGATATTTTCTGGGGATGGTACAGACCTCAGCACAAATCTTTGCCAAAATATGCAGGACTGAACATAATGCAGCAAGCAAAATAAACTCAGAAATGCAGGTCACATCAAGAAAAAATGGTTCCCAAACACCAGAAAGAAATCAGTGGACAGATATACGGATAAATCGATCACTTCCAGCAGCAAAAAAAACTGAAAATGGCAAAGGATGCTTATCCTTTTAGCATAACATCATGCTACCATTCTGGTCAGTGGAAGGAGTTCAGTTGTGCACTACGGATATTCAAGAACTATGGAAGCCTTGAAAAAAGTGTGGATGCCCACTTGCAGCTAATTCCCTTGGAAAAGCATGAACAGCTTTTGGTTTCTGTTTTATTCTAGCAGTCTCTCTCTGCATCAAATTAACATTTATTTGGATTGAGAAGTACGTTATGCTGTAACTGTTGGATAAGCATGCTGTGCTCTGACAATCCTGAACCAAATGCTTCAAAAATTATTTTTTTAAATGGAGTCTGCTACTAGTTTGTCTTAAAACAAATCTGTTAGTGAGTTAAGTGCCATGACACATTTCCCCCTGGTTATTCCTTACATTCTTGGACCATATTTTAAAAGCAAAATTCATAAACCATTTATTACAGTATGGTGTAAACCAATTTAGTCCATCGCCCATTGGCATCACCTCAAAAATGAAGTGCAGTATACTCAACGTTTTCTGGAACTTATAAATTCCAATGCCTTGGATCAACTTATTCACACCCCCACCAGGGGCAGCAATATCCTAACAATTACCAGCATGGGCAACCGGTGTTCCACACCAGAGGTTAATTCCTCATTGGTCAGATCAGACACAAGCTAATCAACCTAGACATCCACAACCAGCCCCCACCCCCAATTAGGGAAACCACCGTAAAAAAACTTCTCCAAAGCCAACTTCACACTTCTTAAGACAGAAGTGGCAAACATCATGACACCCATGCAGACAGACAATAGAGGTATGACTGCTGTATCCTACACAAATGCACTTTATAAGCACTTAACACGAGTGCATGGATCATGCTATCCCTAATAGACCCAAGATGTTATCCTCCAAAAAAAGGAAGCCAATCTGGTGGTCCTCTGCCATAAACAAACTACAACAGAAGAAAGAAACTGTTGCAAAAACGAGTAAAATCCCATGACTGGAGGAACACCATGGTCAACCTCAGTAAGAAGCTGAGATCCCTCATAAAATCCTCCAAAGCTAGTGACAAAAACAAAATTGCCACTGACTCTAAAGACAACCACAAAGCATTCTATAGCTATGTCAAGAATCTCAATGGCAACACTCAAATCTGCTCGGAGTTGCAGCACAATGGCACTAAATATACAGAACCAACTGCTATTGCCAACATCCTGGCAGATAGGTTCAGTGCTAACTTCACCCCCCTCTCACCCACTAGAGGGCCCATCTCTATACTGGAAGAATGCAAAGATCCTGTAATCACGGCTGCACAGGTAAAAGAAACTCTCTCCAAAGCCAAGAACACAGCATCCATGGGACCTGACAATATCCCCAGGCTACGTTCTACACGAACTACAGAATGAACTGGCACCCTACCTAAGTACCATGTTCAATCATAGCCTCACCTCAGGCTTTGTGCCCACTAAATGGTGCACAGCGACAGTTAACCCACTCCACAAAGGGGGAGCCACGACGGACCCCAGGAACTACCGCCCCATTAGCCTGACGAGCCTGGTCTGCAAAGCCATGGAAGGTATCATCATGGAACTCAAACAAAGACATTGGTAATCTCCAAACTCTGGACCCTACCCAGTTCGGGTTTGTAAAAGGCAGATCACATATCCTAAGCCTGATTGACTTCTTTGAAGCAGTCACCAAAGCCATAGATGAGGGTAAGATGGTTCACACAGCTTATCTAGATCTCGCCAAGGCTTTCGACACCATCCCCCACTCTGGAATTATAGATAAGCTCACTAAACTAGGTATAAATCCCTATGTCACAGGATGGGTTGCCAACTGGCTCACGGACAGAACCCACACTGTAAAAGTAGCAGACTCCAAATCCGACTTCAGACCAGTGGCAAGTGGAGTACCACAGGGTTCAGTCCTGGGTCCTCTCCTATTTGGTATCTATTTCTCTGAAGTACAGGCTAACACAGAAGGTCTTTGGCTAACAAAGTTTGCAGATGACTGCAAACTAGGAGCCATAATCAAAACTCCTAATGATGTGGACATACTACAAAAGGGCCTCACTGAGACAGATGCCTGTTGTCAAAGCCATGGCCTGAAGCTCAATGCCAAAAAGTGTATTGTCATCCCTTTTGGTAAAAACTCTGTACTCATGAGCCTCCACATAAGTGGTAGTCTACTTAACACCAAAAGTGTGATAAGAGACCTTGGGACACAGGTGGACAGTAGTCTCTCCTTTGATAATCACATTGCCACAGTGGTCAGGAAATCCTTCTACGTGGCTCACCTCATCACAAAAGGTTTTTCATCCAGAAAAAGAGGTCATTGTTCCCCTCTACTCATCACTCATTAGACCCATTATAGAGTACAATGCCCCTTTTGGTATGTACCTCACAAGACATCTACAACAACTGGAAAGGCCACAGAAATACCTCATAACGAGGATTATTGGCCTCAAACAGATGCCCTACACAGACCGTCTCAAAAAACTCCAGCTTTACTCCATCGCATATCGCCTACTCAGAGGCGATCTCTGCCTAACCTACAAAGCTATGTCAAACCCAGAGCTGTTGGACATGCTCCACTTAAAGAAATCCCAATCCCTCTGAGCTACACGCTCTAGGGACCTAAAACTTTGTCACCATAATAAACAGAACATGCTGGAGGGATAGATTCCTGTTCCAGAGACTTCCCATACTCTGGAACAGACTACTTATCTATGTCAAACAGAGCTCCTCATTAGCGCTCTTCAAGAAAAATCTTGATGACTGGATAGGAAATAGGAAATTCACCCCAGGGATCATTTCTGTGGCTCTGCTCGACAGGGGCACAGGAAAATAATTTTCTTGGGTGGCGAAAGCCAGGGTACCTTTTTGGCTAGGCTTATATAGGCCCTAGGGCTAATAGCCTAGTACCTACCTATGAACCTATTGACTCTAACAGCCTTGTCTGTACATGCGCAGTGTTGCTGCCATTAAAGTTCATGGATGCACCTTACATTTTCCTTATGCTGATAAGATTAAAGTTCACTGCTTACAGCAGCAGCACCAAGCATATGCAAAATACAGGTTTTTTTTTTTATTTTTCGAAGTTGCAGAAACCAAAAATGTTTGCTGATGGGACAAAAAGTTTGTTCAGCAGTTCATGCATCACATGCCATGGTCCACAGGTACATTATTTAATATCAGCAAATCACTTGATGTTATCTGTGGCAACTTTAAACGTTGTTGTTTTGCTGAAAAATCATATGCTTTCATAATGGTAATACCAATCCATTCTGGTGGGGCAAGTTTGATTACCGTTCGCCTTTACTCATTCTTGGATTACTATTAACTGATCTGCACAGGAATGGAGAGCTTTGACTAATGAAACAGCAGTTGGTGCCTCACGTGGAGTGTTCATAGTGATAGTCTTCTCACACCTACTATAAGGTTCTCTTGTAGATGGTCAGTAAAGCTGCAAGCTGCTGAGCAATGACATGAAGCTGGGAAGCTGCAGCTGTTGCTACAGAGATAGCTAAACTAAAAACAGCTGGTCTCCCCCTTCAGGTTTTGATAGATTTCAATTGGCCAGCTGAAATATCTGTGCTTTTTACGGAGTAACCGTTTGATATACAGACACTTGTTACTGCGGACCTCCTGACAGTGAGAATGAAAAAAGAGAAAATATCACCTTCCAAGTCAGAGACTGACATTTCTGGAAGTAGTCCCCTTTTTCCAAGGTATGGCAATCTTGGAGTTGGCATACGTACATATATATGAGTGTGTGTGTGTATGTTTGTGTGTATGTATACGTGTGCATATATTACACAAACACACACCTCAGGTGTGGGGGCATGCTCCCACACTGGAGGAGTGCAGCAGGGCTTGCTCCCTGCAAATTCCTAGACTTGCACTTAAGGTTTTTGGAATTACAAAAGGGAGGCCATTGTTGTAAAATAAACAAAGACAGCAGTATGGGTCTGCCAGACTGTGGTACATTACACATTCTTACTTTGTTTAGACTAGATTAGGTGTTCATCAGCTAATGAATGGAAGATATCTGCCAAAGGTACAAGTAAGGATAGAAATGCAATTCCGTTCTAAATTTTTGGAAAATTTAGAAAACAATAAGCACTTCTCTTATTTCAGGAGTAGATAGAAGTCCCATAATATAACACTCAAACAGCCATCCTATGGTTCTTCCTCTAGCCTTAAAAAGAAAGTTGCTCTGGCTCAGGGAAAAATGTAAAATCCCTTTAGAATTTGTGTAATGTTTGATCATAGTGGACCAGAGTTTTGTAGACTATGATCTTATGATCCCCTGTACTTATGGATAATACGAGGATTGAAGTTATTCAACATTCCAAAAGGGTGCTGTAAGGTGTTTCAGGGACTCAACTGCCAAGTAGGTAGTAGTGCATGTATCTGTGGTACTGAAGAAAGACTTGCAAACTACTCCCCCCTTGCCTTGAATTATGTGGGAAGTGATGGATGTCTGTATGAACACTCTAGCAGTCAGATTTGACTCGTAAGGGAAAGGGCTCCATAACAAATGCTCAAGTGTGTTGGGAAAGAGAGGGGTAACTGGGAACATGTTGGAATGCAATAAGTTGGTAAATTTAAACAAATTACCTATAGAATACTCTGTCAGAAATGTTAAGCAAGCAAATCATTTTAATTAAGGAAACAATTCTTTCAAGCTGAAACATATAACTTGAATTGTCTACATGCAGTGAGGCCTTATTAAGTTTAAAGATATAAGCTGCCAAAAAAACAATTACTAGAAAATGGAAATCAAAATCTAAACCAATTATAAATGAAGCACTTAATATTGTAAAAGCAATAAAAGAACTGTAGGTGGGATCTTTAGAAAAGAGAAGGAGGAAATAATTTGTAGGAATAATGCATGCAGAATAATATGTAGAAGGAAAGACATTTAAGAAAAGGATGGAAATGAGCAATTTATGTAATTTTGGAGTGAATGACGGTTAATAACAAGAAATACATGCATGCTGCATGAACATATTACTATGGTTCGTTTTCTTTTCTATTAATATATGTATATCTATTTCACTGCCTAAAATGGGATTTAATAAATATGTTCAAAAACAGAAAAATTAGGATACGTTTTAATGGTGAGCATTGTCGGTCTGAAGACGCCTTCAGAAACCGAAGGTGTTTCTGCAGCACCGACATCTTTTTCAGCTGTGTCATCGGTTGGGGCTGAACAAGATGGCTGCGTCGGCCTGGTACATTCCGCCACAAGTTCCGAAGCCGTCTCGGGTTCCAGATCTGCGGTAGTCCGGGGCTGCGTCAGAGCCTCACTGAAGGCCGGAGAACCGGAGACCGGACCAGCCGAGGGCTCGGAATCTGGCTTAGGCCTGAGCTGCCTGTCCTTATCCTTGCGTTTTTTGTGCACGCCGGTAGTCGGTTGCTCCGACGGCATAGTGTAGTTAAATTTTCTACCAAAGTAGTGTCGTGCGAAATCAAACCGTCTTTTTATACTACGCTTATTAAACCTAGCACAAAAACGACAACTAGTGACGTCGTGGTCTGGGACTAGGCAAGGTATGCAATAAGAATGAAAATCCTTATGAGGTATTTGCTTCCCACAAGAAATACAATTGTTAACTTTTTCTGACATCGGTCTGAGGCAAGAAAAGTTTCCCCAACGGGGTACTTAGCTTTACAGAAGACTTCGGTCTGATATTCGAGTTCGAAAATCTCAGGAGTCGGCCGACCGGCACTTGCGAACTGCTTCTGCTTCGGGCACCGCACGGCAAGAAAGACTGAAGAAAATGGCGTCGGATGCATTATATATACCCCTGGCATACTGACGTCAGGGAAGAAGCGACAGCAACCGACGCCGGACCAAGACTTTGGAATTCCGGCCGACTGCGAGACCGCCTGACGGCAGGATAACCCAAGTGTGATGACTGCAGCAGGGTAACACGATGAACATCAGAAAAACACAGGCCTGCAGGTACTTTCTTGTAAATCAATTGTGAGAGAAAGCCAACTGAAAAATTAAATAAGGGGAAAAGTACCTCTCATCTATAACATGTACACACGTAAAAGGCAACAACATCAGATGGAAGCAACACACAAAGGGGGAACTTAAAAGACATACTGACAAAATACTGATTGAGACAAGTAGAGGAGGCTTGAAGGATTTCTTCAAATGGAAGTTTGTTTAGACGGTGAAACTAGAGAAGACCTGCAAGAGGGGACTGAATGCTTTCAGCAATGAGTTACATAATCTGGTTGGAAGATGGAAATTTAACTAAGGAAAAGGAGGTAATTATTATGACTGTAAAAGAAAACAATATAATACTTAATGCAGATGCTAGTGATAAACTGCCTTCCATACACAAATTTTTCCATGACTCACGCTGCAGATTAGCGTAGAACAATGCCTCCTCCCAATCCCCTATGCAGCGTGAAGTCCACCCATTGTTATTTAAAAAAAAAATGAATGCAATCCTGAGATGTCCACTGGCAGCTTTCTATTTGGATGCATCGATCACTTACATGCTGTTTCTCTTATAACAAAAGGCAGACCACAGGGCTTTTAGTCGCATCCTCCCTGGATTTTCCAAGCTAATTTGGATTACAGCAATCAAAATAAGAAATCCTTGAGACAGCTGGCCCAGAACGTCATTTTCATCCTACTGTTCTATTTTCCATCCACACACACTGAGAAGTAAATTAGGGATTTACTCTGCATGAACTCATCA